>NC_135700.1:24367801-24497801 GCF_964276395.1 Gasterosteus aculeatus | reverse complement strand
GCGGCGTATTAACACAGCGCCGCCGCCAGACTAAAACGTCTAGCAAGAGTCTTCTGTAATGACAGGCCATTTAGTGTGGACCATGCTGAGATAAATCACATCTGGGTCGATTGGCAAAAGGAAATACTTACCCTTGTATTTGAGATGCATTGAACACTGTAAGTAATGTACAATTGAAATAAATCATTTAGTAAATGACAAAATGCAAATGGCACAAAATGATCCAAAATCCCCCCAAAAAATTGAATTCTGGAGATCTCGCCTAAACTGTCAAAAATAATCTCTAATTAAATCTGCGAGCAGCGATGAACAGGCCTCCACGTCAACTTGCATGTCGGGGGGGGCAGTGGTCAGCCGCCCATAAAGAAAAACAACTGGAGAGTGTGGGATTCAAACCACAGTCTGTGACTCCAAACCCAAAGACCCAAAGACCTCTGCTTTCATCAGGTGGATCATCTGCCAGGGAGGATGTGGACAGAGGTCCAGTCATGTCGGTCACAGTGGGACATGTAACGGAAAAAATGGATGTTCCCCTTCAAAATGTTTCATTGTGTGGCCATGATACAGAATTGAGTGTCTCACATTGATAAAATGTCCCCAGTCTCTTGGCTGTAGAGACACAACACGATGGTTTGGAGGCCACCTGTAGGTAGAAGAACTGCCCTGTGAGGGACGAAGGTTCTTGGCCGTCTACTGAGCACGTGGCTCCTTGCAAGGAAATAAACGGAGAAAGACGAATCTGACTCAGAGCCGTGTTCTTATTTACCGATTGTCTGTGCAAAATCTTTCACCACAGACATTTGATTCATTATTTTCAAGCCTGCTTTGTTGATATGGAGGAGACATCTGCACCGCTGTGGCCTCCGAATGAGTGCACCACGATCAAAGCGGTTGCTGGGGCTGCTTTATTGACACGTTTAGGGGGCGCTATCGAGCCAAAATGCCATTAGGAAGGATTGAAATCATATGAAGAAACTGTATCTTTATCTGTAAATGTGTTTTCTGAGTTGGGTAATACTTTGCATATTTAGTCCTTCAAAAGCACCTTCGTTTTGACCTCGAAGAAAACATGAAACAAAACCTTTTTTCATTACTTTTAATCACCAAGGCCGTGGGATTGTTTGGTCAAATTTTGAATTTAGTATATAGAAGTATAGCGTCAAGAAAGTGCAAAAAGTACATAAAATATTCACAAAACAATGTATAACTGACTTCCTGTTCCTTTCAGAGCAGGGCCCTGTTACACATATGTCCAAACATCGTCCTACATGTAGTCAAACACAGCGCTGTGGCTGCTTCATTGAAACAGTGCCAGAGGCGCTATGGAGGCAAACTCCACATCAGCTCTTTAATGTCATCACCTTGGACGCTGACAGATGTTTTCAAGCGTTTTTGAGTTTGCCAAAGTACCGAAGTATCTGCTTGAACTTTCACTGCAACAAAGTTTTTCAAAAACACAAAATATTCACTGTGAACGATCATGAAGGTCTGATGGCTTATCTGCACAAATGTCAGATTAAATGGAGATAGAGACATAAAATTGTAAAACGTTTACATTTCCCTTCTCCAATATGTGGCTATAATTGTTTGGAAACCACTGGATGAGAATACTTTAAGGCCTACACATGACGAATGAGACATTATGCCATAAATCTGAATGTTCCGTGGAGAAAATCAACCAACATGGACACAGGCCAGACAACAAAAACGCTCCCTTTTAATAACTTTTCAATCGGAATTGATCGGCTTTAAACTCTCGGACGAGTTTGTTTGTTTATAAAACGATTTGAAACGATTGAAGAATTGAAAGTAAAAAGTAAAAATCCGGGTATATTTACTCATGTTGACTCGCTGTGAATGTAGAGATTCGGTGAGGACAGGCCAAATATCTGTTTGACTGTTGTGCCACACAGCTTACACGTCTCATTTGTCCATAACTTTGATGAATAATGAGATATCAACAAGCTTTTAATTACTTTAGATGGCATCGGCCCGATAATGATTCCTGAGTGTCGGGGGTTTCGTGAAAAACGTGTTCACAAAATTCGAAATGGCAGAATACGTAGTTAGGTGCATTTGCATATCATGATTGACTTATTGTAGAGGAAACCCGAGAGCACCTGGGTGCAAAGTTTCAAGTCAACTGAAACTGGAAACTGGGAAAAAGTTTCCCTAGGGAGCAGTTTTCTATCCCTAAATCTGCAAGAATTAAAATGTTTCCCTCTTCTGATGCTTACACCAAAATTCAAGAGTTGTTGATACAATAAAGTGTGTTTAAAGTGGATAAAAAATAATAAGAGGAATTTCCCGACTTTCAGTCGGCTCGTGTCCTGCAAATGTCCTTCACTTTATCAAAATGAACTTTTGCAGAGAGGACGTTAACTTATTGTGATCTCGTAGAGTTCCGTAGCTATAATGTTGTAATTCCAAAGGGCTGAATCATCCTGAACGTGCAAACCTGAAACTTTTTGACTTTGTGCAGTTAAACCATCTTCATTTCAGCCGATATTTACACATCAGGACTAAAAATCACAAGTGTTTCCTTTTTTATGACACCCAGATTATTCAAATAAACCTCATAGTTACAGAGATATGACCTTTTTTATCAAGAGTATGTAAGGCTGTAGATGAACATGCTTTACCAGAGACGGAAGCCACCGATGAAATATGTCCCCTGTCCTCGACCATCTGTCTGTCTGTCTGTCTGTCTGTCTGTCTGTCTGTCTGTCTGTCTGTCTGTCTGTCTGCTTCTTGTATAATAGCAACGTAGCAACGCGGGGGGGCGTGTTTCATTTAACCAACAAATATTTAAAGGCTGCTTTTTTTACCCTCTAAATTCAGTTAGCAGGTGCTGGTTTGAAGCATCAACCATGTTGCTATGGTTACCTGCAGCTCCATCTGCTAAATCATTTTGCAGTGAATTAGGAAAGCCGAAGAGCGATTAACATCCTGAAATAATGTCCCACAATGCAGTGCTCTGAGGTCAATCGTGGGGTCTGACGGTGCTAAGCAACCTCTCCTTGACCCCCCCCCCCCCCCACAAAGAGACACACCGTCACAGGAAGTAGAGCAGAAACCTCCAGAGTGTGTGTGTGTGAGTGAATCTATTTCAGTGTGTGTGTGTGTGTGTGTGTGTGTGTGTGTGTGTGTGTGTGTGTGTGTGTGTGTGTGTGTGTGTGTCGAATCTCCACACAGCCTGCCGGTTGGATTTGCAGATATTACATCTCCGCTTTATTTATTTCCTGTCACAACTTTGGGATAATTCTCATTAACGGCTTCTAAAATGTTTTAAAAACATTTTCAATCTGCACAACTGAAAAAAAAACATTTTCATTGTTACATCACATTACATCACATGTCATTTAGCTGACGCTTTTATCCAAAGCGACTCCCATAATAACCAACAGTTGTCTGATGGAGTCTGAGCCTCACTGCCTGTTCTTTATTTAAGAATCAATTTTGGGAAGAGAGAAATGTGATCATCTGTTGATGTGACCAGCAGGGGGCGACTCCTCTGCTCCCATAGAAAATACTCTCCTGCTTTAAATGAGGGAACACGATAAAAATGTTTATTAGGTGATAACAAACAAACCAAAGAAGCAAACACAGGCTGTGATCCAGGAGGTAACCTCCAGTTCGTTAAGGTGGAGTGTGAGCTTCACGTGTTTAAGCTGCATTCTCTGTAGTGACCACCAGGGGGCGACTCCTTTGATCCCATAGACGTCTATGAGAAAACGGCTCCTCTCGGTGTGATGCGGTCGGCAGAGTACACGTACAATGGCACAACTCTGCAACTATATTAGCACACGGGTGGTTTTTGGTGGGGGGCCACACACTTTGATCTCACAAGGGCCGGTCTTTCTGTCATTTTCACACTGAGCAAAGTCATCCGGCGGGGCGGATGTTTGACCCCCTGATCTATAAGGTACAACAGTCCAACAAGAATCGTTAAATAAGCTTAGAATATAAAGACAATAAGATTTATATATTCATAAATATGTATTTAAATACATACTGTATAGCGCAGGGTATATAGATAGATATGATGTGTGACAAAGTGTGATGTGTCATGGGTCACACTGAGAGGCGAGCGTTGATTGGATCCTCAGAACTGAACCTCTGCAGCACTGTTACCATGGCAACGTGTCCCACACGTCTTGATGGAGGGACAGAGACAGGCGGCGCTGGCTTCAGGCCGGGACTCTCACGGGGAGCACCTTCATTCTGCAGATCACTGCAGAGGGGTCAAAGGTCAGAGGTCAGGGTCTGCTGCTGTCCGTGGTGCTGGAAGAAGAGAACCCAGGTCAACTTGTGTGTGTATCATCCTGGGCTTTGTAGTTTATTAGAAATAGACTGACAACCAGGTGCCTAAATCAGACCAATTAATCAAATGCATTTAGAGAACACCAGTACACCAGTACACCAGTACACCAGTACACCAGTACACCAGCACACCAGTACACCAGTACACCAGTACACCAGAACACCAGTACACCAGCACACCAGTACACCAGTACACCAGCACACCAGTACACCAGTACACCAGCACACCTGCACACCAGTACACCAGCACACCAGCACACCAGTACACCAGTACACCAGAACACCAGTACACCAGCACACCAGCACGCCAGTACACCAGTACACCAGTACACCAGCACACCAGCACACCAGTACACCAGCACACCAGTACACCAGCACACCAGCACACCAGCACACCTGTACACCTGTACACCAGCAGGCTACACGGCGAGGATTTTGAAACTATGTAATCAATAAAGAAATAAGAATTGGGTGATACCGCTGTAATCGATAGAATAATACCAATGCACAGCTATAACTCTATTTAATGTAATGTAATCAAACAAAATGCATGCATGTAATACGTCATAGCTCAACTGAACCGAGAGACATTCAAAAACCAAATTACATTGAACGCACCAGGAGGAGTCACATGTCACATGTGTGGGGCGTGGACGCTGCCTTTCCCACTGATCCGTATAAATACCTGCAGGCATCCTTGTTCCAGGAGCTGGTTGGTGGAGGCAGGAGTCACTATGGGGGGTCCATGGGCTCTGTGGCCGTTTGACCAGCGGCTCCTCAGCTGAGATGTTCTTTTTAGCACAAGACCTTTTACTTCTTCTTTTACTAAACTAAACGTTCTATCCAAGATGTCTTCTGTCCGTCCGGAGTTTCTTTATTTTTCACAATACAACAGCTTCCACCCACACAAAGAGCCTCATGGGTGTAAACAGGACGGCGGATCGTCTCCGTGGCAACAAACCCGGTTAGTGCTGCTTTAACCTCCCGTGCAGCAGCTGTCAGCGACTCCAGTCAAACTTCGTCCCATGTTGTCCTTTAAGTTTAGTCCTGCGAGCTCTGAATGCGGCGTGGACGTGGTCGGAGGTTTGGGGTCACGTCGTCATCAGGGGAAAAATGACTCAATGTTGCTCCGTCATGAAAACCAATTCACTCGACCAGCTTGCTTCTGTTTTCAATTTTCATCGACCCTCATGGTGGATGTGAGGCCCCCTCCTTCTCCACCGCCTGCTCCACCCGCAGCGAGGCCAGCGAGGGGGCTGCCCGATACCGCCATCATGTCCCAGATCGATGCATGCTCCCCATGGGGCGAAAACTTATACACAGTTTAGTTCACGCAGAGGAGGTAAATGAAGTCAGGGCGGCTCCTAATCAGATCTGGTGATGGGGGGGCGAGGGGGGGCAGGGAAGGGGGGCTCGATGCAGGAATCCTATGAAACACAAATTACATCACGCTTTGTTTGTTCTGGGAACCCAGAAGAGTTATTGGGTTCGATTCTGAGCAGTTTGTTCCACGTTGCAGGAGCAGAAAGAGAAGAGACATAGATATCGATGTTCTCCGGGGGAGAACTTGTGTCCCCCAGGTGTCCTTTTGTTTCAGTGTCTGCTGCTGCTCCCGTGGCCTCATCCCACTGCTCGGCCAGGCCTCACGACTTGTTATGTACCAACGCTGAGCTGATGGAATGGATTATTAGTATTATAATATGTTGTTATTGTGGCTGATATCACAAAGGTTATTTCAGATACAAACAGGAACGCAGTGTGACGTCATGAATGATATCAGGTCTCCATCGCTGCATCAGCTAAAGGCTCTGTTTGTTGGGGGGTTTGTGACAAAAGAGCGACACTATCTCTGGATTTCAATCATTATTTCCTTTGTGCCGAACATAATAGACTGATGAGCGGTGACCAAGGAGACGGACGAGTCCTCATTCCACTGCAATATTTTGGATTTGTTACATGTCATTTAGCTGACGCTTTTATCCAAATCACTTTTCAATAATTTCAACCATAAGGAAACAAACTCAGAAGAAGAAGAACTCCCTGTTTGTCTTGTTCTCCATTGTTTCATCTAATGGCACAAATGTATATAACCCTTCAAAATATGTCATTGTACGAACAAGGTAATAAAATGCTGGGACGTGTGGCCATGATACAGAATTGAGTGTCTCACACCGATAAGATGTCCCCAGTCTCTGGCTGTAGAGACACAACAAGTTGGTTTGGAGGCCACCTGTGGGTAGAAGAACCGCCCGGCCCGGTTATGGAGAAGGAAGGTTCTTGGCCGTCTACTGAGCACGTGGCTCTTGTGACCTTTTTCCCCTTTCAAGGAAATAAACAGAGAAAGACAAATCTTATTCTTATTTACCAAATCTTCCACAACACTCATTGTTACATCACATCACATCACATGTCATTTATCTGACGCTTTTATCCAAAGCGACTTACAATAAGAACATTTCAACCATAAGGACACAAACTCAGAAGAACAAGAAACAACAAAGTGCAATTTCCTCAAATAAGCCGATCTACAACTTGCTGTAGATAAGAACCTCGGGGCCTCGGTCCTCCTTCATTAGCCCTGATGTCTGCAGATTAAACATTTCTGTAGCCCTGATTCCTGTTAAGGGCCTTTGTCACATCTGCCATTATTTATTCACCATTTCTCATCAGTTGGTGACCAGAAATGATGATGCACTTAAGATGGTACTTACTTGTAGCTCTTGATTCTTTTTGTTCTCAGTCGCTGTGGATAAAAACCTCAGATGAATGTAATATTTGTTGTAATTATGTATTAGAACAGTAATCAGCTCGTCTCTAACACAACAAAACAAAACCAGGATCAATATAGTTATATGGTATTTCTTTTCGTTTGTATCATCAGATGAAAAACTCACAGATTTGACTTTTTTTCAAACCCTTTTTCACAATTTTTGTAGACATTTTTTTAAACTATACGTTTACTTGTGTTCCCACAATGCGCCGTGATCCGCAAAATGCATGTTGGCCAAAAGTTACATCACCATCCAGTAAGACGATCGCCCCGTGAAGCGTTTGCCTCCACCTGACGGAGTCCTTCCTTCCTTCCTCCTCCTTTCTGTCAACAGAGTACAGAAACAGAATCGAGGAATCTGTTTCTGTATCTTCAGACCCTGTTGGACGAACAGCAGCAGTTTGAATGAATTCACTGAGATACAGACGGCCCTCCAACATGAGCTTTCCTGTACGACAGCAGCATCACGTCGGTGCTTATGGATTTCCTGATGTTGGGAGAGTTTGTGTAGAGCGAGAAGAGAAGGGGACCCAGGACGGAACCCTGAAGAACTCCAGCAGTAAGAGGACAAGGTTCCGACACAGATCCTCTCCAGGTTACCTGGTAGGTGCGGCTGTCGAGGTAGGACGAGAGAAGGGAGAGAGCAGAGCCTGAGACACCAAGTTCCTGAAGGGAGGAGACAAGGATCTGGTGGTTGACTCTGTCAAATGCAGCAGAGAGGTCCAGAAGGACGAGGACAGAGGAGAGAGAGGAGCTCTAGCAGTGTGGAGTTGCTCTGAGACAGCAAGGAGAGCAGTCTCTGTGGAACGGCCTTGAAGCCTGACTGGTGGGGGTCAAGGAGGTTGTTGATCCCTAACCCTAACCCTTGTTAACCCTAACCCTAACCCTTGTTAACCCTAACCCTAACCCTTGTTGATCTGGTGGTTGACTGTGTCAAATGCAGCAGTCAAGAGTCACACACAACGAGAGTCAAGTAGATACATTCTGCACATTTTATATTCTAGTATTGTGCTGTTTTAGTTTGTTTCTTTGTCTTTTGATTTTTGAAATACAGATTTGTGGTGCGGAGGTAGACGACGTGAAGTCATCGAATCGACACATCAATGGAACGCAACGTCCTTGGAGCGAGAAATAACAACGCAGACGAAAAGGCTACAAAAATCCACGTTTTTAATGAACATCACTAATTCAGCTTCTCTCTGGGAGTTTTTTTGTGCTTTCTCCCCTATCAGGTCTCCGTAGTTCCTTCTGGACCCTGGTCCTGACACCTGCCGTGGCCCTGTGTACAGACTGTAAAGGCCTCTGAAGCAAATCTAGATGCTACGTTCCTGTACTACGATGCTACGTTCCTGTAGCATCTGTGATGGCTGGCTGATATGTTGTATTCAGTGTGTATGTAGATAAAGTGATAAAGATATCCGGAGCCGAGAAGTGAATATGTGACATCATATTTATTCAATTGTACCATATGTCATTTCTAATAAAACCCCTGAATAGTGAACTTGAAAGAGTGAACAGAAAGTGGCCATATTGCTTCGCTTTAAGGACCCTTCATTCCCGGCCCATCAAACAGGAAGTGGTGATGGAGAACAGAGGACACGGATGGGGTCCATTCATTGGTTAGCGGGCTCGTCGATACGCTGGATCACACTCTGAATGCTGACAGTCGGAGCGCGAGTGCAGGTTCAGGTGTGTGCGCACAGAGCTGGCGGGTGTTGATGCACTGCAGTGTGTGCGATGGCTCTGCTGGTTTGATTATCGAGTGACAGGACGCTCAGGAGAGGCGCGCCTGAAGGGTTCAGTGGCGACGGGATTAGCATTTTAAAAAGCTCCTCAAATCCTCCTCATAGAAAGCCGGCTGCTCCTCCTCGTTCCCCGGTCTGATTCCCACACCTCACCCCCTGCTGGGTCTGATCCACGATGTTTATTCAGTTTGATCCCAGGTGAATGTGAGGACGTCACGCTCTAGACCCCAAAGCTCTCTGAACATGTTCCTTGAACACATCAAGTTTCTGTCAGAAAAAATGTCAAAACAAACTTCTTCAGTAAATTCTCAGTGAAAGTATGACTTTGTTTGTGGGGTGATGGAGTAGAGCGGCTGCGCCGGGAACTGCAAGGTTGGTGGTTCGAACCCCGACTGCCCCATGCCACAAGTGTTCCTGAGCAAGACACTCAACCCCTGACTGCCCCCAGGGCGAAATGCAAAACAACGGCTTAAAATGCAACGTAAGTCACTTTGGATAAAAGCGTCAGCGAACGTCATCTGTTGGTTGATGCTCCCGCTGCATCTTGTTTGGGTGAGGAAGTGTTTCCACAGGTAAATGTATAAACAATATATATATGATTGACATGCAACGTGTTCTGTAGCACTTGCCATGAATGCTGGAGGAGACCCGTCTGATTTGAGGGTTCTTATTTATATATTTATATATATATATATATACATCGCCGATGTTGTGAGGGACGGAGCGTTTTTATCCTTCAAAATAAAACTAATACAATGATCTGACAAAAATAAATTGAGTGAAGGTTACACCAAACATCTGTAAAATCTTTTCCCCACTTTACACGAATTAAGATATTTTACTGTTAGTTTAGCAAACATTGCTGCCAGTCATTTAACAGTTTTTTCCCTCTTTTTTTACAGTGTATATCATATTAATGAAAACATGAATAATAATAGTACATCATGATGTCATATACTGTGTATATATTTATTTATGTTTAGAAATATGTAGATTAAATCAGACTGTGTTCACATTATTCAGTTTCATTCAAAGCTCCTGTTTCTTCTCTGGAGGGTTTTATGATGTTTCATTTCCTTCGTTCCTCTCAAGGCTTTGAAACATCAGAGGAACCAAACTGCTCTGTCAGCACAAAACACAGAACTCAGTTCTTCTCAGGTTTTTTAGGTAGAATTGGTAGAAAGACGACAGATCACATGGAGACTATTTCATGCCGCCCCTTTCGAACCAAATCAGCCGAGTTGAGCAGAAATCTTAAACCGACCGGGGTCCCGCCTGGTGCTGAAGTGGCTGCCCGCCTGAACCCGACCCGGCAGAACTGGTGTCACTCAACATAAAGGCTCACTCTATTTGGACTTATAATACAATATTTATAAGTTATATAAAAATGTGATTCCTTTCAAATCTTCAGTCATACTTCTCTTCATTCTCTTTGTGGACTTTATTTAGACACCTGTCCTTTATTTAATAAGATTGCCCTTTATTGGCGTCGGGTCGGAGGGTTTCCATGGAAACGCTGGGGTTGCGTTGAGCGCTGGTGCAGGTCTGTATCACGGTGTTCACAACAGGCCTATCGGAGGGTTCTCTTTGCCTCATTAGCCTTGATAGCCTGATTAGCTGTGTGGCTAACGAGTCAGTTGGCTGGTTCACGCTTCAATACCTCATCCAACCTCATCCAACCTCATCCAACCTCCCTTTGTGTTCTGGGGACAAATGTTGGATCTGTTTGTGCTTTGTAACGTGTGCGTCATCAACAGTCGGTGTGAAGGGAGACGGTTCAGAGACGAGGCCCGAACACGACGGCGGCTGAGCGGGACGAGATCGAAGGACGGTCTGTCTCTTGTTTTCATTGTTCCCTATCGGACCTGCAGGACAACAGCCACACTTTGCTCATCAGATCATCAGCATCCGACCCCCCACCACGTCCTCCTGTCTCATTGTTACTGAGCTGGTGACTCCGCTCAGACATATTAAATAAAGAGCAAAGAACGCTAGCGTTACCCAGGGGACGCTTAGCTTAGCATAGTTTAGCTTAGCATATCTTAGCATAGCTTAGCATAGCATAGCATAGCATAGCTTAGCATAGCTTAGCTTAGCTTAACGGCCTGGTGCTAGAAGGGTGTCCCTTAATTAAAGAGACAAATTCCAACCAGGAAGAGACTCTCAATGTCCTCCAGGAACCAGAACAAAGACACAAAATAAAGACAAAGGTACACAAGACCAAACCAAAGAGACACACACATTGACTAGAAGGATAGAGAAGCAGAACTACTTCAACGAGATACAAAAGCAATTAAAAAGATAAACCAAATGAATTCTGAGAGACACAAAAAGCCAAAAGGCCTTTTAGAAAGACCGAATGACAACGACACAAAATATATCGTGTCTTTCTGGATAGTCGGCCTCGTCACAGCTGGGCTTGGGATGTGTTGTTGTGTTGAGAATGCAGAACAGACACAACAAAGTGATGAAGTGAAGAAACACAACCAGCGGGCGGAGAGAATAATTGTTTTTTTAAAGCAGCAGATTTGAAACCGAAGGAGTTCAGTGAGAAGTGAGAGGACACTTTTAGAATAAAGAATAAAAGCCTCAGATTGAGTGTTGGCTCGTTTTTTGTCGAGTTACGTCTCCTTGTTTTTCACAGCGCTTTGTTGCGTTCACTGTCTCCTCTTAACACAACACTGCTCACTCGTCTGCTCGAGTCATCAGTCATGTTATCATGTAAAGTGACTTGGAGCATTTGCATAAGCGCTATATAAATTAAAGGTATTATTATTATTATTATTATGAGGATGTTGCTCAGCTGTGCTTATTACCGCCCCAGGACCAGCAGAGACGTGTCTCTAATCACATGGCCTCGCTTTGTTCAATACTCGCCTCTGATTGGCTGATGGAGACAACCACAAGTTCACCACCAGAACCCTCTCAAATCAGAGTCCTCAACCAGATCCCTCAAGTCCCCCAAATCCTCATCCGCCTCCATCAAGTCCATTTCCTTCCTTCTTAAATCTTAAGCGTCCCGAAAAGCTACAGGACGTTTTCAGTGTCTCCCAGCAGATGGAGAAGGATCAGCGTCCCTGGAGGAGCAGAGGAGCAGGAACACATTACTCCGCCTGGCTGACGTCTTCACATCAGGAGGTTCAGCAATTTTTCGTCGGCTGGTTATGAAGAAAAACGAGACGCAGCGATTTCCCTGCACCTCCTCCTGTCGTTGGGGGGGGGGGGGGTCTGCCGACTCAGCAGAGCTTCCTTTTGTCTCGTGATGTGTTGTGTGTTTGTGTTTAGGGCGACTCCTGCAGAGCTCACAGCTCATGCTGCTCTACGCGGATCACAGAGGTCCGTTTCAAGTCAAACCCTAAACTCTGACTTTTCACCAAAACGGACCCCAAAGCTCTACGGACGTTTTCTTCTATTAACATGAAGCGTCAAACCTGCACTAAAGAGTAAAACATAAAGTACTTCACATTTGAACCTCGGCCTGAGGTGAAAGCTAAAAGACGCAACAACACGTCTGCTGGTCACAGGAAGACACACCGGCGCCGTTCAGAGGGAAGCTCCTCGTATGCCAAAGAGGGTGTGTTTGTTGTGTGTTTGTGTATGTTTGTGTGTGTTTGTTGCGTGTGTGTTTGTGTGTGTGTGTGTGTGTGTGTGTGTTTGTTGTGTGTGTGTTTGTTGCGTGTGTCGTACGGTGCCTTCAGGTATCCGTCGGTCTGACGGGTCGTTAACCACAGAAGGTCAAGCAAAGGTCACGCTGGCTCATCGGACTGACAGGACCCCCAGAGGAGCTTCCTCTTCTCCGTGAGAAGTTTGTTTGTGTTCAGGACTAAATGTACAAATACAGAACGCAAAACTCATCAAATAAAGACAAGCAGGAGAATTACAAAACAATTGAAGGTGAATAAAAATACCCACAAAATAATCAAAGCTCAAAAACACCTGACATCAAAAAATGTAAAATAAAACAGCTTGGACTTATGATATGAATGTTGATCAATTACAAATGAATTACATTGGTTACTTACCAGAGATCATGTGGCATCAGACGACCTGCTGTGACAGAAGATGTGACCATGTATATATTTGGGTTGTGTCAAAGGGATAAGTTGTGGTTTCGGGGGGTTTAATTGGCTCGATGCAGACTCGGGTCTGTTGTCCACTGGCTTCAGGGATGTAAACATCATTTCATCATTACGTCCCTCGTCTGCAGCCTCATGTTGTTCATCTTTGTTTTGATCATCATTCTTTCACAGCTTCTGTGTGTCTCTCAGTGAACCGGAGAGGATCGTGTTCATCAAAGGTTCAAAAGTTCCTCGACACAGGTTCTAAACGACAACCAAGGACGAGCAATTATTAACGCATGACCCCTATGGAGAAAATCTCCCTGGGGTAAGACGTCCCTTTGACTGAACTAGACTGAAGACTAGACTCACAGTTCCTCAAAGGTTCCTGTGAGTTCTCAGGGAACGGTCCTGGTAGGGAGGTGTCCTCCATTGAGGGGGTTTTCTTCTAGCGGTCCGAGGTTAGGGAGAGGTGGATCCTAGGGTGAGATCTGCTTCCGACTGGCTGCTGGAAGAGTTTGATTGACAGATGGTTGGTCCAATCCCCTGCCATGTAGTCTCATGAGAGTGTAAGGTACCATCCAGAGTTTCTCTCGCCAGGTTCTGCATGTCATGATGTCACGTCGGTCTTGTTTAGACCGGCTGGACACTCATTTTCAGATCTTTACATTACAACGCTATTACTGATATGAATGATGGATAAAACTATGTGAATATTTGTATTAAAAGTAAATAAGCACCGATAAAGAATGAAACTATTTACATCACATGTCATTTGGCTGTTGCTTTTATCCAAAGCGACTTACAATAAGTGCATTTCAACCAAAAGTCCGTCTGATTCCTAATGGTCGATCTGATTCCTGATGGTCCATCTGATTCCTGATGGTCCATCTGATTCCTGATGGTCCATCTGATTCCTGATGGCCCATCTGATTCCTGATGGTCCATCTGATTCCTGATGGCCCATCTGATTCCTGATGGCCCATCTGATTCCTGATGGTCCATCTGATTCCTGATGGTCCATCTGATTCCTGATGGTCGATATGATTCCTGCATACAGGCAGAAACTAAAGCTCTGCAAACCTGTGGTGAGGGAATTCAAGAAGTGGACCAGTGAGGCGCTGGAGGATCTTCGGGCGTGCTTTGACTGCACAGACTGGGATGGTTTCAGGACGGCTACCAACCAGTGTTAATTTTGGCAGCTATTTTTGATTTATGTCAAATTCCTCGTATGTCTAACATTCTTTGGCAATAAATGACCAATAGAACACCTTATTCTACCTTCTGTGGACACACACACACCATCAGGCTACTGATGAGCTGAGCAGGTCATAACCAGACGTCCTCCGACGTGGTGAAGCTCTGCCTGCAGCGCGGCGATGCGGTCCCAGGAGGCTTTGACCTCTAGTCCTCCCCTGAATGACACTGTGCCCCCCGCAGAGAGCCGGTGGAAAGGAGGGCATCTGTTCATTGGCTTTAGTGTTTCCCTCGTGGAGGACGAGCCCTGTTATATACATTTCATTACAGGAGGTGGGACCTTCAGTGAGAGGCACCTTCACAGCCTCCTGCAGCTACACACCAGTGTGTGTGGGGTGGAGTAATCACAGTACAGCAGCTTCTCACCTCCACCTGGGAATGTCATTTCAACCCATTAAGGCCTCCACTTTGTAAGAGAAGCAAACAGCATTCATGAATACATATGACAGAGACATGAAGACAAGAGGACAGCGTCTCTCTTTCCTGTGGACAAACTGAAAGGAACTGCTCTGTTTTAGAGGAAAGAACCCTGAGAGGGTTTCTACCTTCACCAGCTCCGTACCGTCACAATAAGAGACGGGTCCTCCAGGATTCATTACTTGTACCATTGCTCTCAGCATGTTATTGATTGTGTACATGCCGCATTTACCTGATGATGCCGTATGGTGCGATCAGTGTATGTAATCCAAATGGCATCACTACATGAGACCATAACGCAGTCTGGCACATCATCTCTGTATTACACAGGTTTTAAAGAAAGGATGTACAAGGTCCTAAAGCTGTACTTTGTCACACAAACTGCTGATCCGGTGTACAAGTCTCCTTCTTAACAATATGAGGAAGGTGACAGGAAGTATCAGACCAAATTTTCATTTTCATGAAGTTGTATATTTGAAGAAATCTTTCAGCTTATGAGGATCAGCGGATAAGAGTCGCTGTTCACTGTGTCAATTATGTTCAAATTAAACAACCAAACGTAAAACCTAAATAAATGACACGAGTATTCAGTGTTTTCTATGGCAGCGACAACGTGAGGTCAGGAAGCGCAGCAAGCTCCTCACCAACTTCCTCACCAAGCTCCTCACCATGCTCCTCACCAAGCTCCTCACCAACTTCCTCACCAAGCTCCTCACCAACTTCCTCACCATGCTCCTCACCATGCTCCTCACCAAGCTCCTCACCAACTTCCTCACCAAGCTCCTCACCAACTTCCTCACCAAGCTCCTCACCAACTTCCTCACCAAGCTCCTCACCAAGCCCCTCACCATGCTCCTCACCAAGCTCCTCACCAAGCTCCTCACCAAGCCCCTCACCATGCTCCTCACCAAGCCCCTCATCAAGCTCCTCACCAAGCTCCTCACCAAGCTCCTCACCAACTTCCTCACCAAGCTCCTCACCAACTTCCTCACCAACTTCCTCACCAAGCTCCTCACCAAGCCCCTCACCAAGCTCCTCACCAAGCCCCTCACCAAGCCCCTCACCAAGCTCCTCACCAAGCTCCTCACCAACTTCCTCACCAAGCTCCTCACCAAGCTCCTCACCAAGCTCCTCACCAAGCTCCTCACCAAGCTCCTCACCAAGCTCCTCACCAACTTCCTCACCATGCTCCTCACCAACTTCCTCACCAACTTCCTCACCAAGCTCCTCACCAAAGGCGACCGGGACTGACCATCTAAGCACGGTACAGACACTGGCTCAGGCCTAAAAACCTTTTTATTCACCCTTTTTTTTACTCTGTTTGTGCGCGCGTGCTTCCAGGTGTGTGTGTGTGTGTGTGTGTGTGTGTGTGTGTGCGCGTGTGAGTGTGTGTGTGAGTGTGAGTGTGTGTAGAACTGCTTACCGCGGTAAATCCTCCTCCGGATGAGTCCACTGTGTCCTCACATCTTTTATCTCTGTCACTCGCTGAGCAGGATGGGATTTGTTTTTTACCAATGTGTGTGTGCAAGTGTGTGTGTGTGTGTGTGTGCGTCTGCTTGTCTCAGGTTTGCCCAGTTTTAATTTTTCTTGTGATAAGTTCTGTCAGCAGTCTGCAGAAAACCTTCTATAAGCATTTATGCCTCCTTGAGTACCGACACACACACACACACACACACACACACACACACACACACACACACACACACACACACACACACACACACACACACACACACACACACACACACACACACACACACACACGTATATCAATGTCGTCCCTGTTGAGCTGCAACTAACAATAATCTTTCCATTCTTTTCCTTTTTTTACGTTTTATTAAATAAAATATAAATGCGTTTTGTAAACACAGCAGACATTAAATCTTTGATGAAAAATGAAAAAGATTTAATTTATTCTTCTTATTGCAAATTACTTTTGAGCTACAAATGTTCGTTTATCTGAAGACGGATTTATTTAAATATATGTTCATACCTGCTCTTTATATACAGTCCTTCATTCCTCCAAACAGCTTCTTGAGACATGTATTTGTGTAGTAAACTGTCTTATGGAGTAAACAATTATTTATTGTTCCCACAACGTGAATATGTCAGAACCTCGTAGGCAGCGAAGCGAACGGGGACATTGTCTCCTCCCGCGTCCCTGAAAACCCACCAAACAGAGACAATAACTGTCCTGTGAGCCGAGGGTCAGGAGGGTCAGGAGGCGGGACTACGCCGTGTTTAAGATCAAACCAGCAAACCAGTAAACAAGAAGCGGGGATTCTGTCCCTGCAGCTCGTCCTTTTGTCCAACAGTGTCCTTGTGACCTCATGGACTCCTCATCCTGCACTTTGACCCCTCTCTGACTCTGACGGTTCTGGTGCGTCGCCCTGCGCTCCTCTATTTAAATACTAATTCAAATCAGTTTAATACCCTTTTATATAACAATGAACAGAAGTCGGGGGGGGGGGGGGGGGGCATGAAGTGCCCTCCGGTGAGAAGAAATGGATCCGCGCTTCTTTGGGAACTGATGATTTCATGAATGAACTGAAATGAACTGATGATACAACAGAGCACCGTGATTAAAAACGAGAGGTGCCACTCAGCAGCAACGATGACACGGTGGGACTCAGACACAATGGACGAGGACGGGAAGGGGACGGGGGCAGAAGACTGGATTGCCCTGCGTTGTCTGGGCTACAATGAAATGTGACTCTGACTCAAATGGAATCAATTTTCCGGTCGACAGCGATTGTCCCTTTTTTATTGTTACATTGTCCGTATTGTGTATCTTTGCTTCCATCCTGCTTCAGATTTGACTCAATTCATCTTCTCCTTCGTGCTGAATGAATCCAACGTCTGAAGAGGAGTTCGGTGTGATTTCGATGTTCATTTTAAAGTGTGAGGGCCGCGATTCAAATCATCAGTTTAAAGTTGGAATTTAATTACACAGGTGGTTCATTTGTTTTTCATCCTCTGAACAAATACATTTGATAAAACTGTTGTTTTTGTCACTTTTGTTACTGTATTATTTCCATTGGCCAAAGGAAGTTTTTTGCTAAACAGAAATTATGTTATATAGAGCTTTTCTCTTTACCGTCTTCCACCATCCACCCCACTGTCTTTCTAATTCCATGCTGTAACAGTTACTCACCCGGTACAATTAACCATTGTTGTCCTTTACCGTCCGCCAGGCTCCTTGGGTCATTTCTTGGAAGAACTAGACATTCTCCTGCCTAACTTCCCTGAAAATGGCCCTTCACTCATCCTCCTGGGTGACTTCAACATCCAGACAGAGAAGTCATCTGACCTCTGACACCTACTTTCTTCCTTCGCTCTGTCACTCAGTCCCTCTCCTCCTACTCACAGGGCCGCCAATCACCTCGACTACATCTTCACTAGAAACTGCTCTACCACTAACCTCTCTGTAACTCCACTTCATGTGTCTGACCACTTCTTCATCTCTTACTCTCTCCCACTCTCTATAACTAACGACCCCCCCATTGACTGACTCTGTACCTGTTCGCTCCCTCTCTCCTCTGTCCTCATCCTTCTGGACCTCTCTGCTGCATTTGACACGGTCAACCACCAGATCCTTATTTCCTCCCTTCAGGAACTTGGTGTCTCAGGCTCTGCTCTCGTCCTACCTCGTCGGCCCCACCTACCGGGTAACCTGGAGAGGATCTGTGTCGGAACCTTGTCCTCTTACTACGGGAGTTCCTCAGGGTTCCGTGCTGGGTCCCCTTCTCTTCTCGCTCTACACCAACTTGGTGCTGTCATCCGCTCGCATGGCTTCTCTTACCACAGCGATGCCGATGACACCCAACTAATTCTCTCCTTCCCTCACTCGGATCTCTGCCTGTCTGACTGACATCTCTCAGTGGATGTCCGCCCACCATCTGAAAATCAACCCCGACAAGACTGAACTACTTCTCTTTCCAGGAAAAGACTCTCCGACCCAGGACCTGACTGTCAACTTTGGCGACTCCGTGTTAATGCCCACTTTGACTGCAGGAACCTCGGCGTCACAATCGACAGCCGACTCTCCCTGACTCCCAACATCACTGACAACGCGATCCTGTAGATACACGCTCTACAACATCAGGAGAACACGTCCTCTTCTCACTCAGAAGGAGGTACTGATTCAGGCTCTTGTCTCCCGCCTGGACTACTGCAACTCCCTCCTGCAGGTCTCCCTGCCACCGCCATTCTCCCACACTACTCCACTCCTCCGCTCTATTCACTGGCTACCGGTGGCCGCCCGCATCCAGTTCAAAATATTGGTGCTCACCTACCATACTGTGAATGGATCGAGTCCAGCTTACATCCAGGACAGGGTGAAACCCTACATACAAAACTACTCGTTCCTCCTTCACTGAGAGCAAAACACTCGACTAGATCTCCACTCTTTGCTGTCCTTGCGCCGAAATGGTGGAACGAGCTCTCTGAAGACACCAGGACCACAGAGAGCCTTCACATCTTCCGTCGCAAACTAAAGACACACCTCTTCAGACTCTACCTCGACTAAAGACTAACAAATTGTAGCACTTAAATTGTACTTGTAACGTCACTCATCTATAGCAAATTGTAAACTGGCTTATTTGAGGAAATTGCACTTTCTTGTTTCTTGTTCTCCTGAGTTTGTACCCTATGGTTGAATGCACTTATTGTACGTCACTTTGGATAAAAGCGTCAGCTAAATGACATGTAATGTAATGTAAATGACTGTTGTCTTCCACTGTAATGTCAAACAAACCCTAATTATTCTGACACATCTGAACACACTTTCCTAAATAAGGTTTACCTGCGGTTCTTCCTGTCAAGTCAACAGAAATAAACACGTCTGTGTCAGTGAATGTTGTGCAAGAAATATGACTCACATCTCTGAGGTCGACTGCTAGTAGCTAGTAAGACGTGTGAGAGAGAGAGAGAGAGAGAGACCCCCCCCGGGGGGAATTGCTTTGCATCTGACAACACGCTGCCTCTGAGATTAACTCTGTGAAACACCGTGAAACCCCCCCTACCCCCGCTCGTCTCCACGGGCCATTAATCCGAGATGACGTCCCCCCCCATCCTCCTTGAGAGTAGGAGGACGGGGGGGGGGGGGGCGGGGGGGGGGATTACCTGCAACTGCCCTGAGTCGTGAAGCTGAACCACCTCCTGGGAGGCGTGGTGAACCAGTATGAAGCATCTAGGCAAGCTGCTGGTCCAGGTCCTTCAGTCCCTGAAGCTACATTGGCATCCTGCTGATGAGATGGTGAATACATGTAAGTTGGAGGGTCCCTATAGGAGGGGACACGACAGCAACCGGCATTTTCTATTATTCGCTGTTAAGCGATGAAGGAGACTTCTGTGGGCAATGAGCCACTGAGCACCGGCTCTGGGTTTTAGAGTGAGACAACATGACGGAGAGAACCCTAAAAGTCTTGCTCCTCTTCCTCTGTGGTCCTCAAAGGAAACACCAGCAGAATTAAAAGAGCTCATCTGCATCGTCACAATCCTCCCCCAACACTCAGCCACGATACCAGGAATCCCTGAAGATACCTGAAGCAACACTGTGTCCTTCAACAGCTCCTCCTGGGTTCCAGAAGGAAACAAGGTGAAAGGGAGTAGGTTCAAGTTGCTGTATTGGAGGAATGGAGAGGATTACTGTCTCTTGTGTCCTTGAGTCCAGAGACTAGACGTGTGGAATGTCTGCGCTGTCTCCCTGTGATGGATTGGTGACCTTTACAGAGCAGAAGGCATCGATTACATGATTTTCGGCTCAGAGGAGGAGGTTATAGTTTGGTGAAAGGTTTCTAAAGTCTTGGAACAGAAGATGTAGAGGGCACCTCACAGCACCAATCCTTATGAGATAATTCCCCTCGTTTATGTTTACCTCTGCTCTACTGTTTTAGCTGTCTAGCTTTTTAGTTTTAATTTTTCATATTTTTCTTGGAAGAAATTGGCATCATCCGTCAGGTACGTTAATGCGAGTGACATCGTCAATTAACACGCTAGTCGCTCAAAAAGTAGTCATCTTGTTTTCCGGGTGATGTTAGAGGCTGAGGATAGAGATTAGAAGCCTGGAGCCATCTTGCATCATGGACGTCAGCATGTTGGGTTTTTACACAAGTGTACAGGAAGTGTAGCCATGGAGCACACAAAGACACGTTGGCTTGGGAAGTTTTTCTAATTTCAGTCTTATACTATAGGCCAACTTTCTTCACGTGCACAATTATCTTTTAAATGAACAAAAAAAGGGTTATCAAAATATTATTTGCCTTCTGTTGTACATCATTGATCTGAAAAAAGGTTGTCGACCAGAAGGGGGCGGGACTTCGACTGTCCACACTTCAGATCTGCCGGAGCTTTAATCATCCAAAGGACGACCAAAACTGGCTCCAATCCCTCCCTCCTGAGATCCACTATCTCCACCCTGACCCAATGCTCTGCTTATGAAGAGAAATGGTGCTGTGATTTATTCCTTCTGCTGGAGGGACTTCTTCACAATACCACCTTTCAAATAAGTAGCCTGCATGAATGTAAATTAGTTCATCAATTTCAAACACCACGGCCTGTGGCGCCGGATGGCTCCCGTGGCGTTGGCCTGGAAACGGGGATAAGACCGACAAATGTGGTTGGGTCATCGCGGAGGCCGCCGGGCAGAGTAGAGTTCCAGGAGCCATTTTTATTCCCCTTTATTTATTCTAAGCAGCCAGAGATGTGTGTTCCAGCTGCTGTTTAGTTCATTAGGGGTGTAGCATCTGTTCTGGTCTCCATTAAAGGTTCAATAAATTAGAAAAAATACTAATGCTAACTAGTGGATTTGTTAGATTCTTCCTTTTTTTCTTCCATTTGTTTTTCTTTTTTTTTAGTTCACTTATTTACATTGCCATCCATCTATTTATTTACCCATCCATCTACCAATCCATCCATCCATCATTCTGCATCCATCCATCCATCTATTTATTTACCCATCCATCTACCAATCCATCCATCCATCATTCTACATCCATCCATCTATTTATTTACCCATCCATCTACCCATCCATCATTCTACATCCATCCAGCTATCCATTCATCCAACCATATTGATTCATCTATCCATCCTTCCATCCATCTATCCATCCATCTATTTATTTACCCATCCATCTACCAACCCATCCATCCATGATTCTACATCCATCCATCCATCTATTCATCTATTTATTTACCCATCCATCTACCAATCCATCCATCCACCATTCTACATCCATCCATCTATTTATTTACCCATCCATCTACCAATCCATCCATCCATCATTCTACATCCATCCATCCATCTATTTATTTACCCATCCATCTACCAACCCATCCATCCATCATTCTACATCCATCCATCCATCTATTTATTTACCCATCCATCTACCAACCCATCCATCCATGATTCTACATCCATCCATCTATTTATTTACCCATCCATCTATCCATCCATGATTCTACATCCATCCATCCATCTATTTATTTACCATCCATCTATCAATCCTACATCGATCCATTGATCAGTCCATCCATCCATCATTCTACATCCATCCAGCTATCCATTTATCCAACCATATATTGATTCATCTATTCATCCTTTCATCCATCTACCAAGCCATCCATCCATCTATAATATATTAATGCTGGTTGTGGTCATTAAATACTTGTAGGAAGGGTTTGTTTTGTGGTGGATTTTCTCACTGTGGAGAATCAACTGTTTTATAGAAACTCGACTAATTTCTTCATCTAAAGCGAGATTATGTTATTAGGCCTGAAGACCTTCCTGACTGTCACATCGTTACTGTGTTGGGCTATTGTCATTATTTGGGGTTAAAGATTGTGTTTCATGGGTCATCAGTGTTGACCAATCATGACCACGTTGTGTTGGTAATGAACGCTTTGAAGATGTGTTAATTAACAGCAGCTCGTTATGCTGGGATTCATTAAGGTGCCGTTATGTTTCCCGCTGAACATATTTGCTTCTGCAAATTGCTATTATGTAAATGTGATTTATGGCACTCAGAGTTGTAGCTGGGGCTCAAATTAACAAGAGTTAGCGCTGTGCTGCTGCTTTGAGCAAATCATGTTTAAAATGAAGCCGTTTGGTTGCTCTTCCTGCTCCTTTTGCACTCAGCCACAGACACTGAAAATAAGAATAAAGGTTTCGCTTTGAGCAAACAGTGATGGTAAAAATAAGGTGACGGCAGTGATATTTAAAAATGAAATGTTGATATCAGGTTTGACGATATTAAATAATGCAGCGGTGCTTAAATAAAAAAAAAAGATTTTGTAAAAAAGACACATACAAACACGCACACACACACACACACACACACACACACACACACACACACACACAAGCTTCCTGCAGGCACCTCAGCAGATGTTGTGAGCAGGTGTTTTGGTCTCTGTTCCAGATGACAAATTTGGTCTGTAATTGGAGACCTGGGGCCACGTCTCACACACACACACACACACACACGCACACACACGCACACACGCACACACGCACACACACACACACACACGCACACACACCCACGCTGCACCAGTCGAGCTCCATTTACCAAACGCTGCAGTGCGTCTCTCTGACAAACCCGCCGTGGATATGTGTGTTCACCATGGCGCCCTCGTTAAGCGCTCCCCTCCGCCGCCTCCTGATTGGCTCGTTAGGACTCCGCCCACCAGAGGAAGAAACAAGCGATGATGAGGTTGGGGACAAATGTGCCGTTTGTGTTATACACTGTACATACATACATATACACACATATATATATATATATATATATATATATATATATGCAGTGACACATCACTATGGTTGTGGGTTGAGGTAAAGAAGCCAAAGGCCTGAAGACGTTCCTGACTGACACATCTGTGATGCTGCTGATTGGACAATAACGCAGTCTGAAGGTTTCAGGGTTTCTGTGTTCTTGTATCCGGTGTGATTTGCTGTGTTGGGCTCCATCTTTGTTGCTCTAACATCCAGCGTTAGTTTGTGGAAATACAATTAATAAAGCTAAGGAAGGACACATTGTCCCAGAGATAAGATATAACCCTTCATTAGTCCCACACTGTGGACATTTAGGATTTACAGCAACGTAGTTTGAAGTTTTAAAGAGATTCAAGTAGTCTGTCCCAACATGCGATAAAATGACTTATCGCACTCGCTCTGAAATCACGTGCAATAACTTTTGCTGCTGCGATTATTAATTTTACATCTACATGAACGTCGCCAACATTTAAGTTGCTCCTCTGTCCCTCCTGTGAAGTCTCGGGACCATTGTTCACTGACAGGAGTATGGACACCATCACCCAGACGTGATACAGTGAAGAGAACGACCTTCCGTTCTGGATTGTGTGTGTATAATATATATATATATATATATATATATATATATGTATATATATATATGTACATGTTTTCATTAGGTGACATCAAGCCGGTGAAGACCCTCATTATTCAAACAACACAATAGTAAAAAGACATTGACGTGATGACGGTCAGAGGAGGAAACATCTAATCTCTGAGGAGTTGTGTGTCCTCGTTTAGAGGTGGTCCTTTCAGGACCTTTTTGTGCTACATTCTACTTCCTGGTCACCAGGTGACTCTGCACCTGCTCGTAGGTGTGTGAATGCGAGTGAAGGTGGTCTCTGCACGCCCCCCCGACACACTAAGAACGGGCTGCATAGGAGATCATCGATGACATCATCAGGAAAACAGAGCGCTCAACTTTTCAAAAACCTTGGCGTGACATTTTGACGGGGCGCGGAAAATGAAATTGGATGCGTGGGTGAGTGAGTGAAATGAGGGACCGTCAAAGAAAGACATTTGACTTTTAAACTTTTAACTTTTAAAATAACATCTAGATGACACGAGGCGCAAAGTACGGCCAAAAAACACATCACGGTATTAAGATATTAAGAGCGTGTTAGCTTGTTAGCTTGTTAGCTTGTTGTGTCGCCACCAGCGGCTCGACAGACTAAAAAAACAAAACCCTCCAAACGGACTCCTCTCGGGCACAAGTTGTGTTGCCGCGTCTCTTTTCCCTGTTTTCAGAAGTTAACGTTACTTCTTGTTGTCAGCGTGCAGTCGTTATAAATGATTAACAATTATAGTGTTACGAAATTGTTTATGTGTCATAAGCTGTTGTGTCGCTGTGCTTCACCGTTTGTTGAGTGTTATTCATTGTCGTTATAAAGTTATAACCGTTGACGCAATCTCAACACACATGAAGCCTCAACGCTTCTGCGTTTTCAGAGACGCAAGGAAACGCAGACGCAAGAGTCCCTCGCGTGTCCCTCGCGTGTCCCTCGCGTGTCCCCCGCGTGTCCCCCGCGTGTCCCCCGCGTGTCTTTTCACACCTCCTTGCGTGTAAAGCTTTGCAGCGTCCTGCAGCACCAGGCTGTGATTGGTCTCTGACTCCGTCCTTTAGAGTCTCACGTCTCCGTTTTCACAGCACAATACGGCCGTTATTAAAAGGAAGAACGTTTACGAGAGAACGGATCAGATTGAAGAGCTTTTAAATATGAGCGCTTGTACAAGCCGTCATTGGCGGACTATGAGGACGCCGGATGGCCTCTGATTCATGGAGGGAGATCTCCACAAACGAGGGGACAAAGTCGTGGAGGAAAATACGGGACAAATGTGTCCTTGATGAAAAGCAGCAGTGTGGATGCACGGGGCAATAAAGTCTATGATAAATAAATAAAGCAACCAGCGACTTCCACACACAAAGACGTGACTCTCCAGGTCGTCTTCAACAAAACACGTGACTCCACCTGTTGTTCTGGAGGTGAATCGCTCTGCAACACACGCAGGACTTTACAACCAGGAAGTGAAACCAGCGCGTCGACACGCTCACGCCAGCACGTATGAACGTGACACTAAAAACTGGACTTTATCAATGAAAAATGATTTAATGGCAGAACTTGTTATAACCTTTTACTTTCATCATATACAGTATATTAAAGGCATGACTTACTTTGCCACAAGACAACTACGGCGTTGTCGTGGTAACGTCTCGGTCACTTCCTGCTTCGGAGTCCACGCCGGGAACGCGCGCTGAATCAGGATGAAGACGTCGTGGACATGAAAACCATCTTCCGTTCAAGGGACATTAAAACAATGAATGAGCAGTGAAGCTATGCTAAATAACTTCACATCTGAGCGGTGCATTCTGGGAACCCGCCACTCGCCGGCCTGCAGAGAGGAGGACCGCTCAGGTGTCATAAGATGCTGCTGGGGGCCCGAAGGGGAGAAGTGGGCGTATCTCTGGTGCCGTGATGGAGGTCCTCCAGCATTCTTCTTCTCTCACTTCCTGCCGGCCGTGATCCCCGCGGGGTCAAGACCAGAGGTACATACGTGACACATACTGGCTATTGGAAGATATTCCTCATTTGCCCCGTAGGTGTATGAGTGAAACAACAATAAATCATAGTTTCATTAATCTGTAATAACAAAAATACAGCAAAGTGATTAGAAAAAGGGCAAATTTATTTAAAGCACTTACATAGAAAAATATGATTGATTTGAATCCACAATAATAAATAGAGTACCTGACTATCGCA
This sequence comes from Gasterosteus aculeatus, assembly GCF_964276395.1. Taxonomy (NCBI): domain Eukaryota; kingdom Metazoa; phylum Chordata; class Actinopteri; order Perciformes; family Gasterosteidae; genus Gasterosteus; species Gasterosteus aculeatus. The sequence continues at coordinate 24,471,657 of NC_135700.1, read as the reverse complement.
GGTCCTGCCGGTACAACAGTACAATCAATATCCAGTTCCACAATACAGCAAAGGCACTAGCATTTACCACAACAAGTCGATGGGGGGGTCACACTCACGCCTCATTAGAAACCATATGCTCGACCCCCCCACAAACACCGCCAGGCTCCGTGGAAACAACACTAGTTAGAACAGAACGGAGAGCAGAGAGACGCAAAAGATCCCGACATTAATGGAAGAGATAAAGATCTGAAAGAAAAGAACGGACGGGACACCGACACCGTGGTCGTCCTCTGGGGACGTCGGATTCCCGCCGAATCTGAAACATCTGCAATGATTTTGGTCACAAAATATCAGAAAGTGACTCTTATAGAGTCAATATATAATCAATGACAAGAGGAGGATCAAGTCAAACTGAAGAAAATCTGTATTAATGTGTAAGGGTTCAGTTTGTGAACTAGTTTTATAGATTAAATAGATATATAGATTAGCTTCCAAATCAAAAGTTAGTCGCTTACACGTGAAATAGTTACTACAGCCGTCTTTGGTAAAACAATCCTCACCTCGTGAAGTAGACTCAACATTCACTTCACGTAGATCCCAAATAAACTCATTTACCGAGTGAGGAAGCCTCGAATTAGTCTGTAATCGATATAAATGGGGTCTGTTTTCTCAGTAGTTGGCACATTTATCCAGTGAATGAGACGTGTTTGTAATCAGTGATCAATACATCGCATATTGATATGATTGACTTGTTGTGCAACTATTCAGACGCAAGAAAATATTATGAAACACACACACACACACACACACACACACACGCACCAGAAACAATTAGACGAGATGAATTCTTCTTCCTCCAATAGAGATTAGAAAATAAAATAATAAAAATAAGCTAAATAATAATGACGTCATAATCCAAACATTGTAGATGCCAACGCTCCTCATCCATTGGTTCAGATCCAACACATGAATGAGACATTAAATATCTCAGTAAATATCATGGATAAGGCTGAAATCTTTGACAGGCCCTGACACACGCACACGCATACACACACGCACACGCACACGCACACGCACCCCCCCCCCTTTGCTCGGCCCCCCGTCCCCCTGGAAGAAAAAGCCCTGATTGTCAGAACAAGCTTGTAAGAATATGGTGGTTTGCTTCGCCCGGCCGTTAAAGCTGGTCACGTAATCCCGCCCCTCTTGTCCCGCCTCTGCAGTCCCCTCATCTCGTCTTCTCAGCAGACGGGAGAATTAATCCACAGGCGCAATTTTTAAAAAAAAGGGTCCGTGAAGGTTCACCGGCCCCGCCCCTCTTCGTACCCGGAGCTGCTGGGCGGCGCCCCGGGTCCTCACGCGGTCCTCTGAGCGGTCAGATACTTGAGGGCGGCCGAGCCGTACTTCCTGGACAGGTCCTGGTGGAACTCGTCCTTCAGGGTGTTCAGGCAGTTGCGGTAGCCGAAGCTGGAGCGGAACTTGGAGATGTCGAAACTGGGAGCGTGGGGCATGTGGACCATGAAGGCGTTGGGGAGAACCGTGAGCTCAAACTCCTGAAGGGGGCAGAAAGGCGGGGTGGTTTGAGGGACGGGACGTCCTCGTTGGGTAACAGAGACTCACAGGCCGATATCGACGGCCACATGGCCAAAAGGTTACCGAAGCTAAATGAATTGTAATCGAGCAGCAAACAGAAGATCCATCGTATAGATCGTTAATTACTCTTAATGAAAGAAACCAGCTGGTCTGTCAAAGTGAAGCCCCGCCCACCAGACTCACCTGTGCATCCAGCTCCAGGACGTGCGACACCTTGTTCCAGCCGAAGCCCACGAAGCGCTGGTCATACTCGGGACAGTCCCGCCTCACCACCACGTAGGGCTCGAAGTCGGCCTCCCACTCCACCCGGTAGGGCGTGGTGGCCGTTCTCCATTTGGCATAGTCGGTAGGGGCGTGACCTTTAGGCCACACGTGATACCTGGAGAGAGGTGGACAAGATTAAATGAGGACATTGCCCCCCTGTCTTGATCCGTCGGGCTCAGGTACCTGAAGGTGTAGAGAGTCCCCATGTCCAGCATGGAGAGCAGTTCGGCTTTGGATTTGGGGAAGGACAGACGGTAACGAAGCGTCTCGAAGGCCGGGACCACCAGAGCCTTCTTGGTGTGAGTCATGTCCAGCTGGACCACGGTCCTCCTACAGGGAGACAGGGGGACACAGGGGAGAGAGAAGTGAGTCAGAGGAGAGACAGGTGTGACATCACAGCCTACGTAAGACACCAACGTCGTACCTGAGGTAATCGTAGAGGCCGTACATGGGCAGAAAGTCGACGTCGGTCAGGAAGACGTAGGGCGTGTTGGCGTTCTTCAGAGCCACGTTCCTCACCAGGTTGACGGGGTAGAACTGGCCCTCCTTGTAGACCACGTGGTAGCCCACGTTCTTGCGGTTCTTGAGGACCTCGGAGGCCTGGGCGTAGCGGAGGAACTGCTGCGCCTCGGCGTCGGACATGTAGAGCGCCAGGCTGATGGGGCCCTCCCAGTGCTTACAGATGGCCTCCAGCATCTGCAGCCTGCGGGGGGAGAAGATGGAGGCGCATGTTACTGAGATAGTGCGGCATCACTATCTCAGTTCACCTTTGAGTTCTGGACAGATTGTACAAATAAAGATCTTAAAAACCCAGATGTTTGATTCTGGAAAGAAGAGGCGCACAGTTCAAAGAGTCGTGAAACGAGGAACCCAATGAGCCGATGGCCCCTCGACATAGTCCTTCTGAAACTCCTCCTCCCACATTCCAAAGCTCTCTCCCTACAAGATCCTTTTAATAGACCTCCATCAGATGAACCGCAGTAAGAACTGAGCCGGTTTACACGCTCCCTGGAGTTCAACAGCCATGGCGACGGGCTGAAGGCTCATGGGTACCTGTCCATAGAGAGCTGGGCCACCAGCGTGACGTCGGTGCCGTCCTCGGCGGCCGTGTACTCGTACTGCAGGAAGTAGAGGTGCACCCGGTGGACGGTGAGACGCTCCCGGCGGAAGTCGTAGCACTGGTCGTCCTCGTCCAGCTCCTCCAGGGCGGCCTGCAGCTGAGGGACGGACGCGGGGGGGGCATCTTTACAAGGTGTAGACCTCATGTGTCTCAATTTAATGGTTTCTCTCAGAAGAAGAAGAAGAAGAGCAGAAAGTAAACACCAACTGTGGCGACCACGACCGTCTCTCACCCGCACGCTCTCCGGGTTGGCCTGACTGGGGCAGCCGAACAGCTCTCGTCTCAGCAGGTTCCCGTCGTACTCCAGGAAGGTCAAGTAGAGGTTCCTGAAGAACTCCACGTGCTTGTTCTTCACCCGGAGCTTCTTGGGGGAGTTCCAGTGGATCACCTGAAACCGCCAACCAGTTCACTTCAGTGACCTTGTTGCCATGTGAAGTAGCTTCAATTAAAGGGGCAGAAGTCCTCCGTAGATCGTAGGCAGCAGAGAAGACGTGGAAGTGGTTAAACGGCTGCTTTAACAAACGTTCCCACACACACATTTGATAATATTCATATGGAAATATCATTTTTTACATGGAAGCCAGAGGAGGACCATGGCCGTTCTCAATAAACTACATTTTTGACAAAGAAAAGAACCTTTGAGAAGCCAAACCGATAAGAACCTCCGTGTGGGTCGTTTCAGGTCATACCGATAGTTTTGCAATGAGGACTGAAGGGACACACAGTCCAGAGAGTTTAAGACTCTTTAAGACTTCCTTCTTTGTGCCTGGAGCTCCTCGGGACAGGAGATCACAGATCACTGTTTCCCGGATGGAGTCAGCGGAGGAAACGTGTTGCTGATTCACATTGTTCTTTCTGTTCACAGTGTAAAACTCGACATCTTATTATTTCACTTTGTTATCTTTGTAATCCGTCCTCATTATCGACGCATTAACAAATAAACCAGGTGGCTTTAACTAGAGTACAATTTTAAAAAGCACTTTATAAATTAACAACGGCTGCAATAATTCACACTTTTAGTATCAAGAGTAAAAGTGTCATTTACATAAATGTCATTCTACTTTTACAGCCTCTCCTCTCTGTTCTGGGTTCCGTCATGACTTGGTCGGGTTCGTCCCACACGATGTGTTCACGGACCGTCGGAACGATGAACGTCTGATAATTATTAGTGACAGTTCAGCTTCTGGCTGTGATTAGCTGAAGAAAAACCTCTCGAACTCTCTACTGGGTGAAGGAGGCAAAACCGAGGGGATGAAGCCGGAACTAGTCCATTATATATATATATATATTATATATATATATATATATACATACCCAAACAATGAATCAGTACACAAGGTGTGGCGTACCTTGAGGTCGGACACCTCGGTGTAGCACTGCTCTGAGCGCGTGTGGTCCGACAGCTGGACGTTCCAGAAGCAGGGCAGCTGGTGCACCAGGACGGGGTTCTGCTTGATGAAGGCGTTGAAGATGTCCTGCACAAAGACCACAGACCGGTTCTGATAGCAGCTCAGCTGGGGGGGGGTAGGGGGGGGGGGCCTTGGCCGTGACTCATGCACTTCGCATCCATCATTGGAAAGAGCCGACTCATGGTCTCTTCTCCGGTTCCCCAGGCAACCGGAGCGGTTAGACAGTGTGACTGTGCAGAACGTAAAGATCTTTATCTCCTCATCTTTTATGTGGCCGAGGTCGACAAACATCCATCGTACTCGTCGCTGTAGAAGTCAGAGCTCTAGTCTTAAGGATTCATCAGACCGGTAGAAATGGATCCATGACGACATCATTCGTATTGTTTATCACATTTTGTGTTGTTGTATTTCAGGACTAAAGACGAGTTTATGAGTCCCTCGCGCGTCTTTTCACACCTCCTTGCGTGTAAAGCTTTGCAGCGTCCTGCAGCAGCAGGCTGTGATTGGTCTCTGACTACGTCCTTTAGAGTCTCACGTCTCCGTTTTCACAGCACAATACGGCCGTTATTAAAAGGAAGAACGTTGACGAGAGAACGGATCAGATTGAAGAGCTTTTAAATATGAGCGCTTGTACAAGCCGTCATTGGCGGACTATGAGGACGCCGGATGGCCTCTGATTCATGGAGGGAGATCTCCACCAACGAGGGGGACAAAGTCGTGGAGGAAAATACGGGACAAATGTGTCCTTGATGAAGAGCAGCAGTGTGGATGCACGGGGCAATAAAGTCTATGATAAATAAATAAAGCAACCAGCGACTTCCACACACAAAGACGTGACTCTCCAGGTCGTCTTCAACAAAACACGTGACTCCACCTGTTGTTCTGGAGGTGAATCGCTCTGCAACACACGCAGGACTTTACAACCAGGAAGTGAAACCAGCGCGTCGACGCGTAAAGACGCAGAAACACGCGGCGACCTTTAACATCAGCACACAATCACACCGGCTCGATTGATTCATATGTATAAATGCTGCTGAGCACCTGAAACACTTATTGGGGTCAAGAGATGTTGGAAGTGATGCAAATACCAATGACAGCCGTGTGACATCGATGATGACCTCATGTACGTTTTATACAAAAACACCTTCAACAAAACTTTCAATAATATTACATATAGCAGATATTATATACATATTTTATTTATATATCAGATACAGTATATAAAATATACTATATTTTATTTCTATCAGATAAAATATGTAAATTATATATATATGAATGATATATTTTAGTGTTATATAATAGAATATAATCTCTACTGTCGTCTCCTTTAACCTTTTTTACGTCTCTTCCTTCGGCGACCCCGTGTTTAGTGTCATATACTGCTATGAATTGTGGGTAATTCCCTCTTCCTAACTGCAGATAAGTGAAGGACTTTAGCTGTGTCACATCAGGGTTTGCGTCTCTCAGAGATTTTGAACCCTCCAGGAACTCTTTCAGTGGGAATTACCCACAATTCATTGCAACGTGAGGTTAAACAGGGGATAACCGACGAGGAGACGTAATGAGTTCAGCCCGTCATGTGAAATATCCTCTCAACGCGTGAGGACAGAGCCTGAAAGACGGTCCAATCAGGGAGCAGAAAGAATGGAATAAATACCCTCAGCGTCGGATCTGTGACAGAACTTCTCCAGATCACATTTACACCAAAGCCCCCACCGACTCTCCCGCTCCACCACTTACCGAAGACGCCAATTAAGTCCCTGAGGGGTCCGGCTTTAAGGCCCGGGGGGGGGGGACACTGGGACGTTTGATTGGGCCGCTCACCTGGTCAGCCAGCGACGTACTGAGCATGCTCATCAGCTCCCTCTCGGCCGTCAGCCGCCACATCTGCTCCCATCCGATCCGCCGCAGCCTCTCCAGGTAGAGCAGGATGACGCCTTGGGGGAGCAAGGGGACAGTGGTCGTTCGCCTGGGGTCTCGGCTCGGGGGACAGGGGGGGACAGAAGGTCCTTACCTGTGTTGAAGCCGCGGCCCAGCGCAGGCCAGGGCTTGTGGTTCTTCCACAGGTTCCCCAGGTACCAGTCGCTCTGGTTCTCCACCAGGCCGATCACCTGCTTGTCTGTCAGTGGCAACCAGAAGATACCGTGAGATGTGAGATCTTCTCACATGTGAGATCTTCTCACATCTCCTAAGTTCTAACACTTACACGCTAATTAAATACGAAATGAAAAAGAGATGAAATTTAAACGAACATTGATCATATTTGTTGCATTAACGGCTTTTATACATTTATTTATTCCATCAAACATTTCAACAAACCCATCCGATCAATTTGAATAATTATTATTATCACGACCCTCCCACACACACTATGATCCTTAATAAAAACCTACGTTTGACAATAGATCAGACTGAGATCTCACCGGTGAACTTCCTGAAGATGCCCCACAGCTCGGCGATGTCGGTGGCGAAGGTGATGTCCGTGTCCAGGACGATGACCTTGGAGAGGTCGGCGGGCAGAGCTTTGGTCAGCGTGAGCTTCATCAGGCCGTAGATACCCGAGTAGTGTTTGTTGGGGATCCACGAGACCTCGGACTGAGAGCAGAACCAGAAGTCCTCAGGTCCAACATCCACCTCAGCATCCCCTTCTCCTCCTCTAACCTCCTTCAGGTCCCACCTCCTCCTCAGCTTCCCCTTCTCCTCCGCTAACCTCCTTCAGGTCCCACCTCCACCTGAGCATCCCCTTCTCCTCCGCTAACCTCCTTCAGGTCCAACCTCCACCTGAGCATCCCCTTCTCCTCCGCTAACCTCCTTCAGGTCCCACCTCCACCTCAGCATCCCCTTCTCCTCCGCTAACCTCCTTCAGGTCCAACCTCCACCTGGGCATCCCCTTCTCCTCCGCTAACCTCCTTCAGGTCCAACCTCCACCTGAGCATCCCCTTCTCCTCCGCTAACCTCCTTCAGGTCCCACCTCCACCTCAGCATCCCCTTCTCCTCCGCTAACCTCCTTCAGGTCCAACCTCCACCTGGGCATCCCCTTCTCCTCCGCTAACCTCCTTCAGGTCCCACCTCCACCTGAGCATCCCCTTCTCCTCCGCTAACCTCCTTCAGGTCCCACCTCCACCTCAGCATCCCCTTCTCCTCCGCTAACCTCCTTCAGGTCCAACCTCCACCTGGGCATCCCCTTCTCCTCCTCAGCATCCCCTTCTCCTCCGCTAACCTCGTTCAGGTCCCACCTCCACCTGGGCATCCCTTTCTCCTCCGCTAACCTCCTTCAGGTCCCACCTCCACCTGGGCATCCCCTTCTCCTCCTCTAACCTCCTTCAGGTCCCACCTCCACCTCAGCATCCCCTTCTCCTCCTCTAACCTCCTTCAGGTCCAACCTCCACCTGGGTATCCCCTTCTCCTCCTCTAACCTCCTTCAGGTCCCACCTCCATCTCAGCATTCCCTTCTCCTCCTCTAACCTCCTTCAGGTCCAACCTCCACCTGGGCATCCCCTTCTCCTCCTCTAACCTCCTTCAGGTCCAACCTCCACCTGGGCATCCCCTTCTCCTCCGCTAACCTCCTTCAGGTCCCACCTCCACCTGGGCATCCCCTTCTCCTCCGCTAACCTCCTTCAGGTCCAACCTCCACCTCAGCATCCCCTTCTCCTCCTCTAACCTCCTTCAGGTCCAACCTCCACCTGGGCATCCCCTTCTCCTCCTCTAACCTCCTTCAGGTCCAACCTCCACCTGGGCATCCTTCTCCTCCGCTAACCTCCTTCAGGTCCAACCTCCACCTGGGCATCCCCTTCTCCTCCGCTAACCTCCTTCAGGTCCAACCTCCACCTCAGCATCCCCTTCTCCTCCTCTAACCTCCTTCAGGTCCCACCTCCACCTCAGCATCCCCTTCTCCTCCTCTAACCTCCTTCAGGTCCCACCTCCACCTCAGCATCCCCTTCTCCTCCGCCCTCATGTCCCACCACACCCACATTATCACCTTCTCCTCCACAAACATTGTCCTGAAGTGCTGACGTTCAGGAGAAGATGCTTGTCCGACCTGCTTTCAGATTGTTGCTGTCAAGTGCAAACTTCTGGGATTCAGCTCGTCGAACCAACCGCGCCAACCAACCCAACAAATCGCGCCAACCAACCCAACAAACCGCGCCAACCAACCGTGCCAACCAACCCAACAAACCGCGCCAACCAGCCGCACGTCAACCAACCGCACGTCAACCAACCGCACGTCAACCAACCCTCTGATCTCGTCGTCACGGACCATGTGGCGGATTCACAAAGACACTGTGACCTTCCAGCATTGAGGATTCTCCCATTGAGGATTCTCTTTGATGCATCAGGCTTTCACTCGTCCTACAGAGAGTCCTCCCAGAGGGACGTGTTGGCTTGTCCTGCCTATATTTTGTATTTTTCTGCGTCTGACGTCCCAGGTCTGCTTCACTTCCTGCCCTGGTGCCTTTTGGTCCCTGCTGCTTGTCTGCACCGTATCGGTGGATTTAGGTCTAATGGAGTCCGAGGAGGGTCTTAAGAGTCCTCATAGAGACCTTTGCATGCTACCAGTCCTAGCAGAGCGAGTAGAAGCAGAACTTGCGTACCTTGAGTTCGTCTGCATCGTAGAAGCTGACCTGCACAGACGGGACCATCCAGGACTGAAACAGGGTCCTCAGGATACGATGGGCCACCGTGTCTGTGATGAAGTGAAAGTGGAGAGGATTCCTCCTGAGGAAAGGAAAGAAGACGTTGGAGAGAGGTTCCTCCTGGGGGAGGAAAGTCCACCTGGTGGGCAAATTCAAGGTCTGGTCCCACCTTAAACCCGCTGTCGGACCTACCAGCAAAGCACTCACACGTTCAGTTTAATGTTAAAAACAAAACTCCATCCACTCTGAAACCAATCAAACGAAAGGTCAAATACTGCAAATCTCTAGGAACAAATATGAGAAGGAACAAATCGTGTAAATCCTCAGAGTTCAGAGCAATCATCACAAATATGACGGATGGGTCTCCAGCGTGAAAACAGAGATCAGAGTAATATTCACAATACCAAGAGATTAAAGTCTTACATTTAGGATTAAAAAAACCAAAGTCATCTTATGGAAAATAACACACAACAAGCCGTTTCATCTCGCTGCTCTGGTCACAGACAGACAGGCTCACCTGTGGAAGAGGACGGACTTCACTAGCGTCACCACGTCTCTGCTGGCGTTGTGACCGGCACAAACACACGCCACGTGGATGAGCTGAGGAGACAAGACAGCGAATCAGCAGCTTCTTCTGCGTCGTCATGGAGACGACAGAGGGAAAGCGCTTTCTCTCGTCGTCTGCTGACCTCACACTTCTGCACGGAGGGCGAGCGAGGACACTCGGTGTGGTTGTTCCTCTCCTCCGCCGTGTTGTCCCCGTCCTCCGGCCCCGTGTCCGCCGAGGCGCCCCACTGCTGGTTGCCATAGTTACCGTCCGCCGGCTGGTTGGCCGGCCCCTGCGATTGGCTGAGCTGCAGCCGGATCCTCCGGTTCTCCTCCTCCACCTCTCGAACCCTGGACTCCAGCGCCGCCCGGTCCGGCAGCCGGGCCGCCAGGGTGCCGGCCAGGCAGGGCGCCAGCAGGAGGGCGCGCCCGTCTGTGGGGATCAAACACTCGGACTCACTGGTACCGACTGGAAGACGCCTTCGGGCACCACAGCAGCATGTTCACACCAATTCAACTAAACAAACCTACTCTGGAAGCACATGTCCGGTGACCGTGGATATTCCCAGAATGCATCAGCATATTGCCACTGATGGCGTCAGATGGAAGAACTGGACTCTTTGAGTCAGAGTCACAAAAAGCTGTTAACTTAACGCTGACTTTCACAACGCAACCGCTGGTTCCCTGAACGCAGCACAGAGATATTTCCCTGAATGTGCATCACGGTTGTTGTTGTTGTTGTTGTTGTGTGACGCTTCTTCTAAAAGTCACCCAACAGAAACAACTGTGCCTCCTCATTATTAAATGGCAGTTTTATCGTCTGCTTCTTTTCTGTCCGACTGTCGGAGCAGCTGAAGTGAGGCATGTTGGGAATGTTCACAACCTAATTTGGGGGTGAAAGGAGGCCGAGTGGGACGACAACACACTAATCTGAAGTGGATGAACAGAGAGACAGAAGGACAGTGAGACAGAGACAGACAGACAGTGAGACAGACTTCCCTTTTTTCCCTCTTGTAAGGGTTTTTTTCATTTTTTGGGGAGTTTTTCCTGTGCCGATGGAGGGTTTCGGGGCAGAGGATGTTGTATGTGTACAGACTGTAAAGCCCTCTGAGGCAAATTTGTAATTTGCGATTTTGGGCTCTACAAAATAAAATGAATTGACTTGACAGACTGACAGTGAGACAGAGACAGACGGACAGTGAGACAGAGAGACAGTGAGAGACACAGACGGACAGTGAGACAGACGGACAGTGAGACAGAGACTGACTGACTGGTTATTTCTGACGCAATGTGCTGCTGCTCAGAATGGAGTTAGATTTTCCTGCTCTAGTTTCAAAGATTCACTGCAGGCCTAAAACGTGTGTGTGTGTGTGCGCGTGTGCGTGTGCGCGTGTGTGTGTGTGTGCGTGTGTGTGTATGTGTGTGTGCGTGTGTCTCATAACAGCTCTTCCAGGAAACCGAACCCTACGGCTGAGATCCAAACAGAAAGTGCTGACTTCCGTGAGACGTCGGAACCAAACAGAATAATCTCCTTGTGTTTAATAATTGAAGATAATTGTGGGGGGGGGGGGGGAACCAGCCCCCCCGTACTCACTCTCCAGGTTCCCAGCCAGAAGGTAGAGCCAGGTGAGCAGCACCACGGCCGTGAGGGAGGCCACCAGCAGCTTCAGACGGCCGCGGCAGAGCAGGTTCATGGTGGGGGGGGCGGGGGGGGGGGAAAGGGAAGGGGGGGTTCAGGTCGGGCTCAGTCCCTCATCGGGGTCCTGCAGCATCGTTTTGTCTGAAGGGAGAAAAACACGAGTCAAGTCACACTGCAGATACAGTTTATGAACACACCTGGATCAATAATGTTCTTCTTTAGAGACACTAGAGATCTGTCTGTGTGTCTTAGAGTCAATATATATAAAATAAAATTATATATATATATATATATATATATATAAAAAATAAAAATATATATATAAAATCACCACATCTCAATCCAGTAGCGCAGCACCGGGTCGCAACACAGAAAGACATTTTCTTTCGTTTAAACTCAGTTTTGCCCACCAGCAGACAGAGAGCCTGCAACTACTGCCCCCCACCCCGCCGGTCGGGCCACAACAACTGCAACACCCCCCCTAAAGACGTGTTGATCAGCCAGACATACGAGATCATAAACATCGACGCACAAACATCATCTCTGTCGTACGAAGGTGGAACATTATTGCAGTTTTTCCAACAACAAGCCGTATGAACTGATTTGACCTTGATGAAGTGAATGAATGAATAATAGAGCAGCTGATGATCTCACAGCGGAGAAGCAAAGAAGTGGCTCGTGGTCGTCTGCCGCTACACGTGGGTCGAAGTGAGAGCAGGACAAACGCTCTGCTGGAGGGTTGAAGGTTCCGAGAGCTGGGAGATGATTTATGAGTTAATTAGCGAGGCTGATGTATGTGCTGCATGTCGTTAAGAGCAATGAAAGGTGCTGAGACGGGAGCTAAAACCGGAGGAGAGATAAGGAGAAGCTTGGAAGTAGAGATAACAATGCAGATGAGGATGGACCAAAGATAAACGAGGGAACAAAGAAGGTGAAGACAGGAGGAGGGAGGCCCATCAGGACGGCAGGAGAGAGCTGCAGAAGCCGCAGAATAAAAGAAGAGTTGTGCAGCAGAGAGTAAGTAAGTAACGGTCTCTAATGCAGCTGGTCAGCACAAAAAGCCTGACATGCTACAAATAAGCAAGTCAAATCCCCGGTTCAACCCTGTGACCCCCCCCCACCAAACAAACCAATGAGCAAAGAGCCAGACGCTGCGTCATCACCGACCACCACGTGTAAAGAGACTCAATCAGAAAAACAAACCAAAACGAAGCTCCAAGTTGGAACATTTCTCTTATATGCCAGAGAGAATCGGTTTACTTTCAATAGATTCTGTAGCAGAGATTTAATTCAGAGTGAAACTGTGATGCCTTGGTTGATCGATCTGATCACTTTGACTGAACCTCTGCTTCAATATGTATACAGGAGGCAAAGCCTCGATCGGCGTATCGATGGCTTTAGTCCTGCAGAGCCCCTCGGTCCTGATGGAATCATCATGAGCAGAACGCAGAGCGCCAGGGGGCCGGGACGCACGCCCCATTTCAGGCTGAGAGGCTTTTTAGCGCCGAGCTAATCGCACAAGAGACGGTGCTGAAGGAGGATGGAGCTTCCTGCATTAGAGGAGATAAGAGAGGAAGTAATCAACTCCACCTGCTCTCTGACACACACACACACATTTACAAGAGACAGGCTGCATTCTCTGTGGTGACCAGCAGGGGGCGACTCCTCTGTGACCTTTTTCCCCTCGCAAGGAAATAAACAGACTCAGAGCCTTATTCTTATTTAAAAGACCACTGGCTACCCGAACAACTGCTCACCGCTCGGCCAACTTGCTCGCAACTGGCCGGGGAGTTAGCTAGTTGGCGTGTCAGTTCGTTAGCTAGTTGGCGTGTCAGTTCGTTAGCTAGTTTGCGTGTCAGTTCGTTAGCTAGTTAGCGTGTTAGCTTGTTGTGGCTGCTAGTGTTGCCACCAGGGCTCGACAGACTTTGCAATAAATCATTTTCTGATCCAACGTAACTCACACAACCTCCAAACAGACTCATGTCCTCTCTTGGGCACAAGTTGTGTTGGTGCTTCTCTATGATGTCAGACATAATTACAAATGCGCACACGACTACTCACAAATACACACTGAACAATTCAAACGTATTCAATTTACAAATGCACACAACTAAGTTATGATTTGTATTTGCGGATCACATGTATTTGTACACACCGAATGTGTCGCGTCGCCTTAAATGCGCCGCAGGACTCTCGATGTACATTTGCGGTCAATTTGCGTGTATCGCGTATTCGCGCCAGACGCGGCGGAGTTTATCACCCTGAAACAGATCAGCTTCCCGCCATTGTTTTCCCCTCGCATCGAGCGCGGCTCTGTACTTGGTGTGGAAGTTCTACTCGCGTCGGACCACCAAACAGTCGTGTTTTTGTACTAAATAGCGTCCGTAGACGCCGACAGCTCGGTGAACTGCGTCTGGATGACATGGCGCTAGCCGTTAGCCAGACTTCACCGCCTTCACATCATACGAGGGAACTGTTCCACGGAGAGACATCGTGAGCTCAAGCACGAGCCGCTGCCATCGCGCCCCCCGAAGATGGAATATTTCAACTTTCGCGTTTGAGCAGCGCGTCAAGCGGCAAAACGCAGCAATCGCAGATTTGCGTCACCGCGTCTGTGCACGGACTTTGTATGTAACCCAGTGGCGCAGCCCTCCATGCTTCCTTACTTCGTTAGCAGAGGAAAGAACATCATTCTGTCCCAGTGGCGATGTTTAAATAGTGACGTGTCATTGGTCTGAAACATCGACCATGACGTCTGCATGACAACAACACATGAAGCATCTGAGACGCGTCTTTGCAGACTGACGTCACCAACAAGCGTCTCCGTCCATCACAACTACGCAGCTCAGTGGAGTCAAGCCCCTAAACCCAGACTGGTCTTTTCCTCCTCACCAACTCCCCCAACCACCTTTCTGTGACCCTGTGACCTTCTACACAGAGGTCAAGGAATAGTGGTTAGGAACAGAGTTAGGTCGTCACTTTTTGGAAAATTTGAATCCAGTCACAGTCTCTACTTCCTCCTCAGTCGTATGAGCTCACTTCCTCTTCACTGGTCGCAAAAAAACGTCAAGACTTCCAAAATCAAAGGAGACGTCACCATGACTACACCCTCTTCTTAAATACAGAGCACTAAATAATCTGGGATTTTACAACATTATGAAAAATTCTGTGCTGTGAGTTTATCAGATAGAATTAGTGATTTTTTTTCTTTGAATAGTTCATTAATAATTAATAATAAGTTAAATAATATTAATAAATGCATTTCAGAATAGAATAAATTAACTTTACAGGTCACTTCTTGAGGCCTCGTAGCATTAAGGTACAGTGGATGATATGAGACAAAGACTCATGGTGTCTGACCCAGAAGACTGGCCTGCTGGGGGAGGAGGGCTGAGCCTCCAGTGTCTGTCATTTATCAGACTAAGCCACGGTGGGATTAGAGGCTTTGTGACCCGGGTCAACCTTTTCTTTTTTTCAATTTCCCAGCAGCCCCTGCGACGCAGGTTCAACGGAGCTGCTGCTGCTTTGGTACAAAGTGAGCAGCAGAGACCTTTGTCCTGGAGTCCAACCTACAGGTACGACTGTAGCACGAACACTGGACTGACAATGGTTCTTATCTACAGCGAGTTGTAAACTGGCTTATTTGATGAAATCACACTTTCTTGTTTCTTGTTCTTCTGAGTTTGTGTCCTTATGGTTGAAATATTCTTATTGTAAGTCGCTTTGGATAAAAGCGTCAGATAAATGACATGTGATGTGATCTACAAGTCTCAGCTCCTCCTCCCTCTCCTCCTCCTCCAGACCTCTCCAGCTCCAATAAAGCTCCAGAGCTCTTCTCTGAAGGACGTATGTCCCAATTCTTCAACCTCTTGTTACCTCTTAATGCTCCTCCTCCTCCTTCCTCCTCCTACTCCACCTTCCTCCTCCTCCACCTTCCTCCTCCTACCCTCCTCCTCCTCCACCTTCCTCCTACTGCTCCTACCCTCCTCCTCCTCCACATTCCTCCTCCTCCCACTTCTCCTACCTTCTTCCTCCTCCACCACATTCCTCCTCCTCCCACTTCTCCTACCTTCCTCCTCCTCCACCTTCCTCCTCCCACTTCTCCTACCTTCCTCCTCCTCCACATTCCTCCTCCTCCCACTTCTCTGTGCACAAACACGGCGTAAATCACCTCTGGCTCCGGCTCTGATTTCAGCCCCCGCTCCCCTGCCCCTCCCCCCCCCCAGGCCTTTTTTAAGGTGGAACGAGTTCCGATCCGTCAGAGAGGGGAGGGGGAGGAGGGGAGGTGGAGGAGTGGAGGGGGAGGTGTCACCTTACATGCGGTGGAAACAACAGAGGAGCTTTGTTCACGTTCCTTCTCAGCAGTGTGGCGGGTTGAAGGCCTGAGGAGAACCTCCGTGGATCAGATGTTGTTCATATTCATACATTCGGTTTCTGTACATCAACGTACCGACAGAAGCCTTTAAATTCTGCGTTTTCATTGAATGAAATAAAGATGTTTGGTGTCCTGCGACCGACCAGGATGAGCTGCTCCAGATGAAGGACCTGACGGGCCGGTTAACTTCTCCCCTCCTCGCTGTAATCAAACACCTTCATCACTGCTGCACCCGGAGGCCTGAAGGTAAGTTCCACATGGACAAAGGGCCGGGTGAGGGGGGGTGAGGGGGGGACAGTGATTTTAGAGCACAGAGACCAGGCCGGTCGGAGACGCCTCATGCCTGAGCTGATCAGCAAGGCGATCGGGCCCCCTGGGGGGGCGGAGGGGGGGGGGGCACTAGGACCTGGATTCTCTCTTCAAGCTTGTTCTCCGCCAGCAGGATCGGTGGAGAATGAGCTCAGGTGGAAGTTCTCCTGAAGCTTCACAGAGTCAATGGAGCTGATGAAGCTACGTTCCAGCTCCTCACCGCCAGATGTTCACCGAGGTAACGAGTATCATGTTTGCATAAAAATCCATAACTACTCACGAGAGGCCCGAGGGATCCATCAGCCGCTGAAAACAGTCCCAACCTTTGTTTAATAAAAATACTCCTGTTTTAATCACGGAGCCTTTTAAAAGTCAAATCCTATATTTGTGTTACTGAAACGTTTGTTTTAAGCGTCTTCATTCTGCTGATGAAGGAAACATTTTCTCACATAGCAAATTACGTGGAAATGACTGAAAAACACTAAAAAAGACAACAAACATCGGAGACTCTGGCCTAAAACCACATTTCCCATGAGGCTTTGCTCCAATGAGGCTCTAATAGAAGTAAAGGGTTCACATTGAAGAGTGTGAAGTTCTCCTCGGAGAGGAAACCACGCCGAGGTCACGAGGTCAAGGACACCTTCCACTGCTTTCTCTGAGCTGCTGTGAGACGACCATGTGACCGACCTCCAGAGGACTTCACACCTGCCTCCTGGTTACGGGGTCAGAGGTCAAGACCTAGTGCTCCACAGAGGGAGACGACCTAGAAGGAGTCCAGAGGAGGAGTTTACTGCTGCGCCTCCTGCTCTCGTTCCCACGGTCCTTGAACACATCACGTGTCCCTACACATATTTAATATTTGGATGAATATCTTCTATGTTTTCTCCTCTAAATCCCAAAATTCAAATAATAAATACATACAAGATGAAGTTCATCAGCAATGCAGGAAACTGAAATAATGACCTAATATTCCGGCTTCTCCTCCTCCCCCCTGCTGGGAACACCAGCTCATTAAGAACACACACGTCACATGACCTTCAGCGTGTGTGTGTGTGTGTGTGTGTGTGTCTCACCAGACCCTCAGGTGTGGACCCAGAGGAGGAGATCCCGCCTGTGGACGGACATGAGGACAGGAATGAGAGGGGGGAGCTGTCAATCAAACTGCTCTGCCCTGTCATGTCTACACACATCTGATTCTTCACGTGTTAATTGTTACATGAAGTCATTGTATGACTGGTGACCACAGGAGAACATCTCGCCTCAGGACGCGACAGCAGAGATGTACAGAAACCACACAGGAAGTATTCTCTCATACAAATGAACTCAATCAATGTACAACATGTGAAACATGACTACTGACAGGTTAAAACACAAACCATAAGAACGAATTAAAGATTAAAGTGTTTTTTTAATGAGTAAAAAGGCGGCAACTCAACAAGGTGCAACGAGAACTGATCAGTCTATTGTTCGAATAACAAAACTAAAACGTGCTTCATGAACAGACACAATAATCCTGTTTGAGCTTTAAAAAAAATGATAAACCTTCATGTCACACACCCACCCCTCCCCTCCCCCCTCCCCTCCACCACCCCCCCCCCTCCACCCCCATCCTCCTCTCCACCATCCCCCCCCCTCCACCATCCTCCCCCCTCCACCCCAACACAGTGTTTCATAACATGAGCTATTTCCAGACGCCTGCGAACCTCTCAGGATTTCACAGCAACGTTAGCGGCCAAGAAGAAGAGCTGAAAGGTTTCCTGGAGAACCAACCAAAGCCCACCAGTACCAGCAGGACCACCAAAACCCAGCAGGACCACCAAAACCCAGCAGGACCACCAGAACCCACTGAAGCCCACCAGAACCAGCAGGACCACCAATACCCACTAAAGCCCACCAGTACCAGCAGGACCACCAGAACCAGCAGGACCACCAAAACTAGCAGGATTGCAAAAACCCACCAGGATTCCCAGAACCTGCAGACACAGGACCAGCTTCTCCTTCAGGCAATCTTCTGCATGATGAACAATGAGTCGAAGTAGATGTTTCTTTGCGTTTTTATTTCTCTTGATTACTAAACCGTGTTCTGCGTGGAGAATAACATAACATAACAGAACATAACAGAATAACACGATATCGGTTGAGATAAAGTTCTTCTGGTCATGTGGTTTCTCTGATGAGTCATTGGGACGTTTGAGATGAGCTGAAGGAGAAAAGCTTTAAAGAACAGAAGATAAAAGATGCTGAGATAAACACTGACTGTTGGTGAGTAAAACCCGTCACTGTCTGCAGGCGGAGCTCATTACAGAGTAGTGAGACTCTGGGGGGTGTTTGTGGGGGGGGGGGCAGAACCTGAACTAAAAGAGAGGCTTGTCTTCAGAGTCCAGATGGCAGCTCGTCTCTGCAGCCCAGCAGAAACACGACGTGACGCCGATCCACAAGAACCAGGAGAAGGCTGCACCCCCCCCCCCCCCTAATCCTCATCCACCCAGAAGAGTGTGCGTGTGTGTGTGTGTGCGTGTGCGCTGCAGGAGATCTAAGCGGTTTGTGTGCTAACAGCTCTCTGAAGGCTGTATAGGATCAGAGTGTGAAACAACAGCAGCCATTAAAGCCCAACAACGTGGGGGGGGGCGGCCCCACCCACGGTGAGAGTCTGTCCTCCTCCTCGTGTCTTCTAGGAGTCGCATTCATTCACATGCATGTCAGATCAGCATCTGGTTCTCCTTCTCACAGCAGTAACGACAATTATGAAGACAGACATCTGGGAAATGAGCAGTTTTATCTCAGTGTCCTCATGTCTCTCTGAGAGAAGGGACGTGTGAGACCGAGGACAGTGTCTGTCCTCTTCACGGTGAGAGGAACAAGGGAGCAGAATCATCACTTAGTACATGAAGGACGAACAACGATTCTTATTATACAGTCAAATGTCATTTAAAGTTACACCATGTAGCTCCAAATAAATCCATTTACACACTGAACATCTGAATACTCGTCACATCCAAACTGCAGCTTCCATCTCCACGCCAACAGCTGGGTGTGAAATAATGAAAGAGCAGACTTCAGCAACACAAAGAGCAGCTTGAAGAAGTCTGGTCCTCAGCACTCTGATGCAGGACTCTTCAAAGCAACGGGACACAAAGAGGACGGAGAAGAAATAACCACCTGATCAAAGGGTAAAGAGACCTGGAGAGGAGCCGCTACCCAGCAACTGTACATTCCTCAGATGGTCTTTTCTCTGAACATCTGCTTCTGTCCAGATGTTCTCTTGGTCACTTAATGTCCTCATGATGGAGGTTTGACTCCACATGGACCATAATCTACTAAATGAACATCATGCTGCATTGGAGAAGACTTGAAACCATAAACTCATGTTTACAATGTTTACTGAGAGAATAAATCAAGAGAGAAGTAGTGATTTTCTCGAGTCGCCCCCTGCTGGATATTTTTGCCACTGATTCCAGTGAAGAGTGAATTACAGTAGTCTTGAGGAGATAAAAGCATTGGACAAGCTTCTCTGCATCTGACAGGGTCAAAGTGGGCAGAGTTTGGAGAGGTCTTTGAGAGGATACAAGGTTTTGCACCGGTATTTGATTTGGTCATTAAAGACAGGTGAGGGCCAAACCCAACTCCCAGATAGGTAACTGGAGGAGAGGGGTATGACCGGACCGTCAAAGGTGATGAAGGATGACTGAACCTGGTGTGGAGTGCCAACCAGAAGGCTTCGGTTTTGGAACCGTTTAGTTGGAGAAAGTTGTTGCTCATCAATGCCTTTATGTCCTTTAAGACAAGCGGTGAGACATGACAAGGCTGCAGACGGGCTTGGGGCAGTCATGATGTAGAGCTGTGTATCGTCCGCATAACAGTGAAAGGACATTCCATGTTTGCTGATGACACGGCCGATGGGGAGCATGTAGGTTACTTCCCAGTTCTGCCAGAAAGGTTGGACAGAAACCACTCGAGTGCACAGTCTGATGGTCCAATGGTGGTGTGGAGGCGCTCGAGCAGGATAGTGTGATCCACTGTATCAAATGCAGCAGTCAGGTCCAGGAGGATGAGAAGTGAGGGTGATCCAGCATCCAGTCATCAGCAGGTCATTCGTCACGCTGAGCAAAAGCGGTTTCCGTGCTGTGAGCTGAACGGAATCCTGACTGAAAGTTGTTGTTCTTGAGGTGGTCCAGAAGTTGAGAAGCAACTACCTTCTCTTGCACCTTGGGCAGGAAGACAAGGTTGGAGATCGTGGGACATGGCGCAAGGGTAGAGAGGGTGCGCTGGAAACCACAAGGCTGGTGGTTGGAGTACCGGCTGCCGCATGTCGAAGTGTCCCTGAGCAAGACACCTAACCCCTAATTGCTCCCCGGGCAATAATGTAAAAAGCCACGGGTTAAAAATGTAATTTAAGTCGCTAAGCGTCAGCTAAATGACCTGTAATGTAATGTAGTTGGCTAGAACCTCGGGGTCTCTGTAGCGTCAGTTGAAAAGGAGGGTTGTCGGCCCCAGGAGATGGTTTATAGTGGGAAAAGCTGTCTAGAGTTGCCAGGGTTTTGTTGATTGGCTGGAATAGAGGTGTGAGCGAGCCCCTTTAAGAGCGTTGGAGTGGAACCTCCGATGCTCTCGGAAAGCCAGTTTATGGACAATGAGCCCTGAGTGTCTGCAGCGTCGTTCCAGGACACGCCCAGCTGTTTTTATTTTCCAGAGGTGTGAACCAGGGAGCGGAGTGTGAGAAATTGACTTGACGTGGCCATGGAGATCTAAAACACTGCTCAGGGATATTCAGTCAGTTCCACTAATTCATCCATTGCTGCAGAGACAGGTGATGACCTGGAGGTCCATGGTCATAGCCACTGAGTCAATGCTTGTCCAGTTCCAGAATGACATTTATTTGAAGGTCTAACAGTAGGCAGCGTGAAAGTCAAGGCCATTGAGACCACCTCATGGTCGGACACACCAAGATCATAAACCTGTAGGTTACCTTCTGCTTCATTTGGGTTTTGAAGTCTTCAGCAGCCGTTTTCATTTCACTCATTACTGACCATAATCTCTCAGAGTTAATGCAACACACTGATGACATAAAAACAAGAAGACGCAGCAACGTCATCCAGGTAGAGACATCAATTATTATTCCATCCTCGTTCCGGTGCACCTTTTTTGTCATATTTCACACATAAGATAAACCAGTTAGTGAGTCCAAAAACACACTGAGTCTTTCATGCTCCAGAGAAACCAGGAACAGCAGGATGCTCTATAACAGGCGTCAAATCCCAGCCGGCCTCCCACCTGCAGCGGCTCTGCTTGGGATCAGGAGGAGGAGGAGGAGGGTCAGGCTTCATCCTGCTGCTGCTGCTCAGATTCAACCAAGACCTCAACACCTTTCTCACACAAAGCGGCAGCCAGCGAGCGCCCAGGTAAATCACAAACACCCGTTCAGACTATTCCATCTCTAAGTGACATATTTCCAGTTGTGACATTTGATGTCATTCATGTTCTCCAGAGGAGAAACCATAATGAGCAAGTCAAGTGAACATAACGATACAGTAGAAAAGAGCTACAGAGAGACACAATCTGGCAAGAGAGACGCAGGACAACAACATTATCATCAACAGAGACAAACCGGTTCCAAAGAGACACATGATTGGTAAAAAGGACATAGAACTGCAACAAAACAGAAGACAACTGAGATAATAGATACGGAGAAATAAAACCTCCAGAAAGATACTGAAAGGCTACATAAAGATCTAAAGTGATAACAGGAAGGATCCCAGAAGGGCTACAAAGAGACGCAGAATTTTCACACAAACGTCCAGAGGCCTCTCGGCTGTTGTGGTGTCTTTGCTGGAGTTTGATGTTGACCAATAAATATGAACATCTAAATGGAGGATTGTAAGGAAGTGTCTCTCTTATTGTTTGACAAAAAGTCAAATTTACAAATATGGAAATATGGAAATATATATATATATATATATATATATATATATATATATATATATCCCTCAAAGGTCTAGCTGGTCATAAAAACCCACAAAAACGCTCTTTACACAAACTCATGATGAAAAAATAACACTAAAACTCCCATCAGCGGACATTTTACCGACTGACCGTAAATCTAAATTGAAGACGTATAAACGAGCCATAAACAGACTCATCGTTCCATCCTCAGCATGAATGTGACAAACCGATCGGACGTGAAATCCATCAGAGCTCCAGAGGGATCATCAGCAGCAGACCCGCAGGTGTCTTTGTGGTCTGGATCAGGACGAGACCAGCTACTGACACGCAAACAGGGAAATCTTGATCTTCGGAAAATTGGATAAGAGGAAAGTTTGGAACTTGAACTGTAGAGAGGCAGAGGACAATGATTTACTGCACATTAGACATAGAGCAAGAAATGAGTCTCTGGTTCTGGGAGCATTTAAAAAAATAAATAATAGAAAGACCGGTCCATTCTGTGGTCTACAAATAGAACACTGTCGACTCAAAAGGACCTTCTGTCTTCAGACCTGAGGAGCATGAATAGATCTGCATGTCCTGTCTAAAGACCACAGGATCCCTGAGCTGCTTCAATCTGGAGACAAATTGTCAATGCGTTCAATGAGAGACATTCCCAAAGAAAAAAGCTACATTACTTTATTCTCAGACATAATCTTTAGGAAAGAAAAGAAAAGTTAACAGAGGAAAAGTTAAAAAAGGTTAGCAGGTAATGAGCGTCACCCACTCACAGCCACAACGGCGCAGCCCCAGAGAGACGCAACGGCGCAGCCCCAGAGAGACGCACGGCGCAGCTACAGAGCGACGCAACGGCGCAGCTACAGAGCGGCGCAGCTACAGAGAGACGCAACGGCGCAGCTACAGAGCGGCGCAGCTACAGAGAGACGCAACGGCGCAGCTACAGAGACACAACAGAGCAACTTCAGAGCGACGCAACAGCGCAACTTCAGAGCGACGCAACAGCGCAACTTCAGAGCGACGCAACAGCGCAACTTCAGAGCGACGCAACAGCGCAACTTCAGAGCGACGCAACAGCGCAACTTCAGAGCGACGCAACAGCGCAGCTACAGAGCGACGCAACAGCGCAGCTACAGAGCGACGCAACAGCGCAGCTACAGAGCGACGCAACAGCGCAGCTACAGAGAGACGCAACAGCGCAGCTACAGAGAGACGCAACAGCGCAGCTACAGAGAGACAACAGCGCAGCTACAGAGAGACAACAGCGCAGCTACAGAGAGACAACAGCGCAGCTACAGAGAGACAACAGCGCAGCTACAGAGAGACAACAGCGCAGCTACAGAGAGACAACAGCGCAGCTACAGAGACACAACAGCGCAGCTACAGAGACACAACAGCGCAGCTACAGAGAGACAACAGCGCAGCTACAGAGAGACGCAGCTACGTTAGCTTTGTTTTGTGTCTCAGGTTTCTGTGACGTGCAGTTGACCTCCTGAACTTTGGCAGAGAATCTTCTTGTACACGTCGGGAGGATAACATAATGTTCATGCTCCATCACACAGACGTTTACACGACATGGAGAAGATCCTGGAGTCCTGGAACACTTCTTCACACAAGGGGCTTGTTGGTGGGTAACAGCGGGATGCTAACAAGTAAAACGTAACGGTAGGTCAACTGGATTCTCTCTGGAAATAAACCTTAATTTCATTCTCAAACAGTTCCCTGGAGTTGGAGCATCAACAGGAGGCCGTTCAGGAGGACGCTGAACCTTCTGGCTACAGAGGCCATTACAGGGAGAGGTCACAGTGTGTCTACGTGGCTAATGGCCCTTTCTGCTTGGTCAAACACGTTATTTATCTCTTATTGTGTGTGGCCACGGGCCGTGAATAAATCTGTAATTACCCACACTGCCATCAGGTCGGGTTAATGGAGAAACCATTAGCACGAAGGGGGAGGCAGAGAGGAGGAGGAGCAGGAGGAGAGCATAATCAGCAGATAATAGCTCCCAATTCTGTTTATTATCAATCGGTCTGACGCCTGGAGATTAAAAACAGGAACATATGAATTACATGGAGTGATATTTTGTCATGAATAAATGAGTTAAGATGTTGCTGTTTTATACACGTCTCTTTGTAAGCAAACACATGAGAAGAGAACCGGAGACAGAAGGTCGTGGTGCATTGGGCGGGGAAGGATCTGCGCTCGGGGCTGGACGGCGTTTGGCAGCCGAGCGCTGAACGTGGGAGTCAAAGGGAACTTTTGCGTCTGTAATTAGAGGAGTGAGGAGTCTAAAAGTGAAATGCTGGTAAAGGTTGGAGGTGAACAGAGGCGGAATAAACCCGTCCGAGCTACAGAGTGCACTAAGGCTCACTCAGCACAGCATGTAACATTAATATTATACAGCGCTGAAATATTGATCAGCCATATCTTAATGGGTAGGTCCACTTTGCTGTAATGCCGACAATAGAGCAGGAAGCTTGTTAAAGAGAGACGGAGTTAAAACCCTGCTGGAGGTCGTCGGAGGGAGAAGAAACGAGAATCACTTCAAACATGGTGGGATCATTATTATGAATTTTACAATGTACGGCTCGAAAGACTCAATAAAAGGCATGACGTAGAAATACACGTTCATAGTCAACTTGTACTGTAAAATAGTTGCCTTCATGGATTACTGTCACGCTTTTTACTTTTTACCAACAGCTCAACCTCTCGTGGACTTTTGCTCAGTCCGGTAAATTCATATTCCCTTCTATTTTATTATCTACCTGAATTTTGTATATAAACAAAGCTCCATAAATCAGAAGTCCAACTAAAGAACCTTGTGGAATGCCACAACTTCTGTTTCTGCATCACAGGACAGAAAAGGCGGCGCGTGGAGTAGAGAGGGGGCGCCAGGAACCGCAAGGTTGGCGGTTCCAAACCCCACGTCAAAGTGTCCCTGAGCAAGACAGCCAAGCCCTACCTGCTCCCCAGGCAAAATGTAAAAAAACATGGGTTAAAATGCAACGTAAGACACTTTGGATAAGAGGTCAGCTAAATGCCATAATGTAAAAAGCTTCCATAAACTCCTCAAACATCAGCTTGAGCTTCAGCTTCACCACCACAATGTTAAACGTCCTGAGACAATGATGCCGACTTCATTATGAAGAACATTCCCTTTCCCCGCACGGAGACAGGAATAATGAACTAACAATGGTAATATTAATGATAACGATGATCCCGGCCTCTCAGCGTCTTCACCTCGCAGCTCCGTCATGTGATTAACGCTAACGACGCCAAACGGAACCACGAGCTCTTTAGTCACACAAACCTGATCCTCTGCTTCTTTGATGTCTTCTCCCTCCTAACAATTAATACCCAGCTCCACCGCCCGTTGCCCACGGCAACGCTCACGCGGGCTGATCCAGGTGACCATTGATCGAGAGGCCTACTCACATGTGTTACAACACACACAGACGCACACTTCAGAGCGCACGTTTTAACCAAAAGGCCAATCGATGAAAGTGAAGCACGTCAAACCTTAAATGTCAACCTGTTGCTCTGTGTCTTCATTAATAAATCTCATGAAAGACGTTTTAATGAAGAAGCTAAATGGCTCATAATTCATCTCTAATGTCTATTTCCCATCGTGGTATCGACGTCACCTCAAACGGCTTCAGGGCCGGACGTTAGAGGATCAGCTGGAACAACGAAGCCCCCAGAATGCAGCAGTGGATTCTCATTCTGTCTCTGGTTCCATGTGGGGCCCTTTTGGTTTGTCTAAATCGTGGACGGACTTGTGTGAAGTTGCCGTGACAGAACGACACTAAAAGTCTTAAATGTTTAAACTTATTCCTGAGCCAAAAAATGAGCTTTCCCAAGGATATGAACCGGTCCAGTTCAGAGAGACGTACGTCTATAATTAACCCTGCAAAGCACCTCCACAGGACGGGGGGGTTCCGTGGAGTCCGTCCGTCCAGACGGAGAGGCCCCAGAAACGATGAGACGATCAATACCAAGAACACCGCCGTGTTTCATCCAACGGGTGGAGCTTCAGAGACTGGAGCTTATACGGGCATCATTTCCCTGGAGGGTGGAGGAGCCCAAAAACAGAGCAAAACGAGAGGGAGGTAATCAGACCTGTTCTGCAGACACAAACAGCTGGAGGAGACGTGGACCACATTCAGACACAGACCACATTCAGGACCACATTCAGACACGGACCATACATTCGGGACCACATTCAGACACAGACCACATTCAGGACTACATTGAGACATGGACCACATTCAGGACTACATTGAGACATGGACCACATTCAGGACTACATTCAGACGTGGACTATACATTCGGGACTACATAGAGACGTGGACTATACATTCGGGACTACATCGAGACGTGGACTATACATTCGGGACTACATTGAGACATGGACCACATTCAGGACCACATTGAGACATGGACCACATTCAGGACTACATTCAGACGTGGACTATACATTCGGGACTACATTGAGACATGGAACACATTCAGACATGGACCACATTCGGGACCACATTCAGACGTGGACTATACATTCAGACACTGACCACATTCAGGACCACATTGAGACATGGACCACATTCAGGACCACATTGAGACATGGACCACATTCAGGACTACATTGAGACGTGGACCACATTCAGGACTACATTCAGACGTGGACCACATTCAGGACTACATTCAGACGTGGACCACATTCAGGACTACATTCAGACGTGGACCACATTCAGGACTACATTCAGACGTGGACCACATTCAGGACTACATTCAGACGTGGACCACATTCAGGACTACATTCAGACGTGGACCACATTCAGGACTACATTCAGACGTGGACCACATTCAGGACTACATTCAGACGTGGACCACATTCAGGACTACATTCAGACGTGGACCACATTCAGTACTACATTCAGACGTGGACCACACTCAGGACCACATTGAAACATGGACCACATTCAGACATGGACCACATTCAGACATGGACCACCAGGAGCCAAAGAAAACACAAGTCCTCAAATCAATAAATATGATCTGACACAAATAGAGTTCATTGATTTGTTCATCGACCATTCGTTCCTCTGATAGTCGCACTAGCTCGTTAGCCAGCGAGCTAACCGGGTCCTTTATTAATATTAATATCAATATCAATAACGGCGCTGTGGTCAATGCAGGTGTCCCCTCGTCCTGAACCATCATTCACAAATCACGTCCCTGATGATGATCCAGGAGATCCGCCTTGATCTTTATCCCAAAAAGTGATTTATAAATGTAGTATATAGGTGTAGAAATGTTGTGTTGAATAGCACCGCTCCTCCATCCACGATGCTCGACACTTACACGTCTACCTGAGCAGCTCAGCTTCCACGAGGAAGTAGGTCATCAACTGCGACCTTAAACGCGGCCTCCTGGAGGAATTCCATCAAGTCTCCTGCGTGGAATCATCGTGTGTGTGCGCGCGTGTGTGTGCGTGTGCGTGTGTGTGTGTGCGTGTGTGTGAGGGAGGGGAGATTTAGCGGCTAGTTGAACCAAACATTCGGGTCACATGTAGCTGTGACACGCACACGCACACACGCGCGCGCGCACACGGTGCGAAGCAGAGGCGGTTGCCGGTAAACGTCGCTCACCTGATCGCGGACTCCACGGATTCCTCCGCGTCTTAATCCACAAAGGTGCAGGACCACCATTCACAAATCCACCCAGTGCACGAGCCCTCCAATCCACAAGGTGTGCACGCGTGCGTGTGCGCGAGACTAGCAGCCCTGTCCTCCAAACAGCGCTCGCCTCCCCGAGCAGAAGGAGAGAAGCCCGGCGCAGGAGGAGCGAGACGGGCTGCGGAGCTCCGGAGGGAGAGACCGGGTCTGCGCGCGGCTCTTCACCCCGGGAACGGTGCACCCTGCCGGGCTGAGGGAGCGGGGTTAGTCCGGTGTCTTCTCGGAGGAAAGCGAATGTCCGTCTCCGCTGAGCTCATCGAGAAGAATGAGGCTGAGCGCAGCAGGAACACCCCCCACCTCCAACCGGCTAGGCCCCGCCCACTGACAGGGCTCGGCCAATGGCAGCGCTGTGTCTCTCTCCCTCGCGCCCCCTCACACGGGCAGCCAATCACAGCCACTGACCGTGTAACGGAGGCGGACCCTCAGTCAGCTGGAGGAAGGCTTCAGGCCTCAATGCAGCACTTTAAAATCACAAACATTGACGTTGCGGACTTTGTGTCACTTTGAAATCACAGTAAACGAGTTAATCATGAAAGTTCCTTTATGACAGCAGCAATGGAATACATAAAAGACAAAAAGAGTAAATATATAAATAAATGTCACAAATCAAGTTTTTCACATTTGATGTGAAAAATAATGATAAGATATAATAAAATGTTTCAAATCAAATAGTTGGTAAATCAAAAAATAATGAAATGTCACAACTAAATTAGGACAAAATGTTACAATTTAAATACTAAATAAGTAATTCATTCAATGACTAATTAATTACATGTTACAACTTGAACGTGAGCAATGTTTTAATTTAAATATAATGAATGACAATGTAATAGAATAACAGTATATGCCCTAAATAAAATGAAAAATAATGAATCAATGAACCATACAATAGCATAATGAATTTGGATAAAAGAATAACAATAATAAACAATATAATGTTATGAATACACCATTTTTTAAGTTGATAAAATAATGCTAAAATGTGATCAAAAGCTGGCAACATGTTAAGTTTCCTTCAATGCTCAGGTCCACGGAGCGGATCGGCTCCATGAGGTCCAGGTCTGCAGAGTCCTGATGGGAGAATGAATGAAACACGTCTGCACTGAAATGCTCTCAATCCACAATCAATTAAAGATGCAACACAGGCGGCATTTCTTGTTTATTTCTACAGAAATATCTCCTAATTGCAGAAAGGTGGTTGGAGGCCGACGATGTGACTGATGTTTAGACAACCGATGAATCAGGAATCAAGAAACATTTAATGCCAAAATATGTCAAACATACAAGGAATTTGTCTTGGCGGTTGGTGCGCGACAGTAGACAGTGTGACAGTAGACAACAAGACAGCAGTGAACCAGTAATAAAATAAAATGCTAATGCAATGGGTTAGTAGAATAAGGCTATGGGTTAGTAGAATAAGGCTATGGGTTAGTATAAAACAAGAGAATAAAGTTAGAGTTAAACATTTAAAGTATTAAAAAAGCAAAAAAATATTAAGCATAAAGTGCACTAACAGACAAGTAACAAGGTGACGAGTGACGACAAAGTGAAAAATAACAGTTAAAGTGACGTGTGCAGTGTGAAGGGGAGTGAATGGAAATATGAAAAAAAGAGATAAAGGATGAGACTGTTTCCTGGTTTTTGGCGTCGGCGCTGAAACATTTGGAGCTTTTCGGCCCTGCTGGTGCTCGCCCACTCGCTCTGATGTTAACTACAAACCACAGAACCACATCCAGTCTGAGTGAGCCAAGGAGGCCCATCACAAGCCCGATGACCCCGGGCGGCGGGGGGCTTCATTGATCCAAACCAACATCGATGATTCAGGAAGTCAGAAGCTGAACCAGATGTATGACTCTACTTCTCTCTGGATTCATTCCCTCAGTAAACCGTGTAAACATGAGTTTATGGTCTCAAGTCTCCTTCAACACAACATGATGTTCATTTAGTGAATTATGCTCCATGCAGAGTCAAACTGACCATAAAGCAGGAGATGCTTTGGGGCGGGACTACACACTGATTGACAGGTCTCTAATAGATCATGAAACAGCATTTACAGTGTCATATGCAGATAGCGTGCAGAGTGTATGAAATAATGTAATATTATTAATAATGTAAAATAAATTCCCCAATCTGTGATTTTAGAATAAATATCCAATTCACTCTATTCAGATAATGTCTCACTACCACGGGTCAGTTTGCAGTTGAGACTGAAACCAGCTGCATATTGACACAGTGATGAATTATTAACCTCCCTGTGACGTTGTAACACAACACCAAACGTCTCCGTGTCTCTGAGGGGGACGACAACTTGCCGGGACAGACAGGAAGTCCACGCTCAGCTCCAGCTCGGTCTCCTGAAAGACGAAGAAGAGCGAGTGACGAGGTCACTGTCGACCTCTCGGGGACAAACAAGCACACGGAGACTCACAGACAGACACGTTACAACACATTACCCACAATGCAAGTCTTCCACCGGTGGCTGGGCCCCAGCACCACCTACCTGGGTAGACGCTGTAACACGGGGGGCATTGGCCAATCAGAGAGCTCGCTCAACGCGACAGAAAGCTGCAGGTAATAGAACAACAGGTCGTCACATGACCTCAAAACGACCAGAGTGGATTCCAGAGAGGAAGAGGAAGGTCACGGACTTCACTCAGCAACAACAAGCCGGAGCTGAAGAAGCAAAAAGATCATAAATTATTCAGACAAAGAAAAAAATCAGACGAGGAAAACTTTATCTGAGCTCAGACTGAACTCTGAGTACTTTTACTACACACACACACACACACACACACACACACACACACACACACACACACACAATATACACAAATATATTCAAGGTGAGGATGAAGATCCTGAGGAGATATCATATGCTAATAGGCTAATAGTCCATATGTGCTGCCTGCCAGAGCCTCACATACACACACACACACACACACACACACACACACACACACACACACAAGATGTGTGTGTGTGTGTGTGTGAGAGGTGTGCCAGCTGATAGTTGGGATATTGGGGTCAGAGGTCAAATGGGACGCATTAGGACAGCTTGACGAGTGTCCTGAGGAGACGTTACTGTACTGTGAACACACACACACACTCAGACACACACACACACACACACACACACACACACACACACACTCAGGTTTACTACATAATTAACCTTGTCTGACATCCCTCTGCTGTAATCTTCCTCATCTCCTCCTCTTCACACTTTGGAGGTGTTGTTCTTCTCATTTTGTTGCAACATGAATTCTGACGAGTCATCGTGAACATTGATGATGTTCCTCACGTTGAATCACTGACCTTCATCTTGAAGTTCTTCAGGAGTGTTTTGCTGCTCGTTGATTGACGACGCATCGGTATCATGTGATCGGAGTGCGATTGGTGAGGCGTGACAAGGTTTGTTCCATGATGAAGAACCCCGAGCATCTGCAGTTCTCTGTAGGAAGATCAAGTCAGGATGACATCATCACCTCCTGATGACATCATCACCTCTCAGTGACATCATCACCTCCTGATGACACACTTTGATACCTTTACAGAGACAAAGGTGAGGATTAAAACTCTCTGAATGAGTGTGTGTGTTAGTGTGTGTTAGCGTGTATTAGTGCCTCCAAGGTCACCCCCTCCGCCCCCCCCCCCCCGTCCCCCACGTCCATTCCGTCCCCTCCGTCCCCCCGTCCCCCCGTCTCGTGACGAGCTGTCCGCTCGTGTCTTTAATATTTGATGAGCTGCCAGATGGCGCCTCAAACAGGAGGTCCAGTGTGTGTGTGTGTGTTACACACTGATACACACACACACACTGGACCCAAACACACACACACACACACACACACACACACACACACACACACACACACAGGGTCAGACGGCCTGAGGAAGATCTCCTCAGCAAATGGAATGAAAAGAGAACATCAGCTAACTGTTACTGTTACTTTCCTCCTCCTCTCATCCTCCTCTCCTCCTCCCCTCCTCCCTCTTCCTCCTCTCCTCCCTCCTCCCCTCCTCCCCTCCTCCTCCTCCTCCTCACCCTGATGGTCTGACTTGCTAGTTGGCAGTTAGCGTTGCTGCTAACGTTACGGCTAACGTTACTGGCCCCTCCCCCTGCAGAAGCCATTCCACTACATGTGTATCGTGCATAATGAAACTGCCTTTTCTGTTGATTTATTTGTGATGATGTAATGATGACGTCAGGGGGCGTCGGCTATTTAAATGTCACCTGAGTAAGGCCAGGTGTGTTTTCTATTTCGAGAGCGGAAGGAGATACTATTTTTGACCGCATTACGCATTGAATTCTCCTTTTATTATGAGTGTGATTTAGGTTGTTTTTGCCGAACAATGAATAAAGAATACTGAAGTGACAATACGAGCAAATGCGCGTTGATTTTACCGACCGCTCCTACATTACGGCTAACGTTACTGGCCCCTCCCCCCGTTGATACGAACACTGTTTAGGTTGTCACATGACCAGAGGAAAGGAACACATCGGTGATGTCATCATAATAGCAGCTCTGGTTTTCTCCATTAATCACAAACTTCCTGAGCGGAGTAAGTGAACCGTCCTCCACTCTGACGCTCTTCCTCCTCCCTCCTCCTCTTCCTCCCCCCATCCCACTGCAGACCTCAGATCTGCTCTGGTGACACACTGGGATTAGTTGACATGCCATCATCCAGTCATCAAGCAGAGGATTACGTGTTGTGCTCGAGGTAACACAAAAGCACACAGTGACACACACTCAGTGACACACAAATGTGCATTGTATACACGAGCCATTAAATGTGCACTTTGACTCTGCATTAGAAGTCTGTCGGCCATTTTGAACCCGCAGGTTTGTTTTCTTTGTGGTGGTTTTTGTTTAAACAAATATTGATTTTTCTGAGTATCAGTTCACTTTCTATAAATGTTGATATTAAACTTTAAACTACATTCTTCTCTCGTGAGATCGTTATCTCAACACGTTGTGTATTAAACTGAAACAAAGAGCAACAAAGAAAAGGCCTCAAGCAGCAAATGACTGTTTAGTTTAAATGAATGTGAACGTGATCTTTTACATCGGTAAAAATTCAGTAATCAGTGAAACCAAAGCAGGAGATGAATTGATAAACCCAAATGAACGACGTTCACAGCCTCTGGTAGACGTCCATCTCACGTAGGATGAGGCAAAGCGAACGACGTCACCATGGTAACAAGCTGCAACGTGATTATTGGACTTTCACAGTAAGGAAATCGTCCTTGAGAGATTGCAGGTGAGAAACAAACACAACCAGAGGCCGATTGCATCAAGGAGGTTTGATCTGTGACCCCCCCCCCTCAAAGATTCCTCCCCGGGCCGCACGCCGCACGCCGCCGCCGAGGCTCGTGAAGCAACATGTTTGAAATATTCAATCAAAGCAGAACGAATGTGGATGTGTGAAACTCAACTGTGGTTTAATCTTCTGTCTACTTTTATCTTGTTGAACCTTCACAAACGTAGTGGGACATAAAGTGAAGGATTCATCGTTATAATCTGGTTACATGTATAATATGTGTGTGTGTGTGTGTGTGTGTGTGTCTCAGGTCCCTGAGGACTCTCCAGCTGTTGGAGGTGCTGGTTTCTCAGGTGAGGCGCTATTGAGGACCTGCAGGGTCCTGAACCTCAGCTCAGGTGCACGGGAACACAAACCTCGAGGTCGGAGGAAACAGAATATCGGTGAGAACCAAAACAACTTATGGATCGCCGATCGGAGGTCTCACGTACAAAACGAGACTAACCATCTGGCAGGAACGAGACGTCCTCTAAACACCGGCCCTGATGTGGACGGCAGCGCCAGGTGGGAGGTGCTGATGGTCGCTGACGTCCCGCCCCCTCGAGCGCTGGCTGGTGCAAACACACAAACACACAAACACACAACACCAAAAACCTTGTCCAGACAAATCACGTGACGAAAGAGGAGACCTGACGACGCCCCCGTTGACTGGCAGGACCCTCGACGTGACACGTGACACGATGGATTCATGTCACGTTCTACTGATGCCGCCACCACACAGGTGAGAATAAGCCCCTCCTCCATCCTACGAGATGCCATCTTTCGGCGGCCGTCGCCAACTGCCTTCATCTGGTGCCTCTCTTTCTCCACCGCCTACACACACACACGCAGACACACACACGCTGCCGTGCAAACGCACAAACACGCGCCCACTCAGAGCAGGTAGAGACGTGTGAGGTCCTTCAGGGAGAAGAAGGAGCGTCAGAGGAGCTCGTGACAGAAGTTCTCCTGCTGTCAGAGAGTCAATAATAGTGTTTGACAGCAGCTGATTCTGGAGGTTCTCCACCTCCAGCAGCTCACCAGAGGAAGCCGGGACACTTTGTTGTGTCGGAGTGGAGGAAACAAAGATGGATTTCTGGAGGATGTGGATGCAACCTTAGACTTCAGGACGAGACCAGTGACGTCGGTCAAATGTGACCACTGCTGTAATAACGATGTTAGCAGGTGTCACCAGGAGCGACCGGGTCCAGATAGAACACTGAAGGAGCACAAAGGAGGAAAGAGCGGGACGTCCCGCGCCAGGCGCCCCCCCCCCCCCCCCCCCCCGTGCAGCACCTCTTCTTCCTCCTGAGTGACAGCTCATCGTAATCGGCTCCTACGAACAGGAAGTCGACTTCATGTGAAGTCATTTTGTAATCTGATTTAGTTTGATTTCATTTAGTCAATCTGATTCCATAATAAATGAGGAACACCAGAGAAGCCGGTGGACATGTTGGTGACTGTTCTCCTGTCACCACGGCGACGTGAGGACGCCGTCCTCTTCGCTGGTGCAACGGGCCAGTGGACGCTCACAGCACGAATCCTCTGTTCGCTAACAGGCAGAGAGCAACGGCAGGGACTCCGTGGTTACCGCCGAGGGATGCTGGCTACTGCAGTTGCCATGGTTACGACACGGAACTCTCAGTTTGTGATGACCAACATTTCAAATGGATATCTTGTGACGGACGACGGACGCGCGATGAGGACACACAGAAGATAGTTGATGATCCGTCACGAGAGGCCGCACACGGCACCAACACGGGACCTCCCACTTCCTGTCATCACGGCCATGTGACCACGCTCTCCAGCACCAGCGTGAGGAGAGAGACAGATGTTCATGTCACAGGATCTTTAAGACCAATGTAATATATTATTGTTATATTATATTATATATATCATACCTGACCTCTCGCTCCTCTCAACCAGCCAGTGGATGTTCACCGGCTGGAGATTGAGAGCGTAGAAAACCAGAATAAACCAAAAGAGAAGTAGAACTTTACCTCCTGGACTGATCCAACAAACTCCACCTGGACTAAGCAGCACAGACCAGAAGTTCAGGACGGAGGCCGATTTGATCTGGAGGAGATTCAGCATCTCCAGCATCTCTTTCCAGGTGATGTTTGGTATGGAGAAGTCTTCAGGGAGTCTTCAGTTCTTAGCTGAGATCTTTGGCAGATCCTCTTTTGATGTCTTCAGTCCCTCCTTCCTCCCTTCTTGTGGCTGATGTTTCTGAAGGCCACAACTTTGAAAAAGCCAAAGCTTGGAGAGCGACAGCAGGCGGATTCTGTGCCGCTCTGCACTCTGATTCTACAGCTACGACTCTCAAACAGGCTGTGAGGAACATCTCACTCTGCAGACACACACCTGGAACATACTTATGACGGCTGAATTGCGCCACCTGCTGTTACCACGTGGTGCACGTAGGGCCCAAAGGACAGGGAGGATTGTGGGTAAATCCTCCATAGAATTGAGGATTAAAAAGGATGTAACGTGCTTTTCTATGTCTACGTTTCTATGTGCTTTACTTTAACAATTAATTACGGCGACTAGCTTTATCATTTTGGATGTTCGATGTCTGTTTGTAATAATGTCCGTTTTAGCGATCTAACGCTCGCTTTATGTCGTCCTCCAGGACACGTGATGCCCACACCTCACAGGGGGCCACAGGCCTCTCCTACATGTTACTCCCATGAGCCTCGGCTCTAGTTCGCTGAATGCGTCGCTCCACCCAAAGTGGGTGAAGTGAAAGTGGAAGAGCCGCCGGCGTGCTCCTGGTCCCTGATTATTCTGCAGAGCTCCACTAAGAATCAATCAATTAAAGAAGAAGAGAAGCAAAGGTCGTCTTCAGCCACCCGCAGTGATGTGATTTCACTTGGAGGAAGGTTCCTCCCCCTGTTGCATAACCAGTGGAATGTCAGGTTTCCCTCACAGCTGACCTTTAGTAAACACACACACGTGTACACACACACAGCATGTGTGCACTCACACGCGTGTCGACTTCCAAACTCCTCGTTCTTGATCAATTATTCAAACGTTACGCGTCGTGTCCGTGAGGCTTTGAGCTGAATAATTAGAACAGTCACTTCGTTCCTCCTTTTAAAGGGACAGTGACTCTTTCCTCCTCGACAGCCTCCAAAGTTCTGAGATCAAAACACCTTCTCGGAGGAAAAGAAGTAAATATTGACTTTTAAACTCCATCTTGTTGTGGATGCACAGCTGTTTGTTCACATGGAGCTCGAGGTTTTCCCACGACAAGGATCACGAGGCAAACCGGAGACGTGCCACTTCTTTCATGAGGCTGAGCTTGATTTGACAAATTCTTCTTTATCAAACTCGGCCGGATTGAAATGTAAATAATTTAGAATTCAACATTTATTAAGCAGGTATGAATTATACATTCATGCAAAATCTTGGCAATGGGACTCCATCCTGAAATAGGATAGAAGGGTGGAGAAGTCGGATAAGACCCAATGACTGGAGGGGGGGGTCGTATCGGACAATGATAATAAGGACAATGACAATAAGGACAATGATAATAAGGACAATGATAATAATGATAATGATAATAGATAATAAGGACAATGATAATAAGGATAATGATAATAAGACAATGATAATAAGGATAATGATAATAAGGACAATGATAATAAGACAATGATAATAAGGACAATGATAATAAGGACAATGATAATAGATAATAAGGACAATGATAATAAGGATAATGATAATAAGACAATGATAATAAGGATAATGATAATAAGGACAATGATAATAAGACAATGATAATAAGGATAATGATAATAAGGATAATGATAATAAGGATAATGATAATAGATAATAAGGACAATGATAAAAAGGATAATGATAATAAGGACAATGATAATAAGGACATTGATAATAAGGACAATGATAAAAAGGATAATGATAATAAGGACAATGATAATAAGGACAATGATAATAAGGATAATGATAATAATGACAATGATAATAAGGACAATGATAAAAAGGATAATGATAATAAGGACAATGATAATGATAATAAGGACAATGATAATAAGGACAATGATAATAAGGATAATGATAATAAGGATAATGATAATAAGGACAATGATAAAAAGGATAATGATAATAAGGACAATGATAATAAGGATAATGATAATAAAGATAATGATAATAAGGACAATGATAATAAGGACAATGATAATAAGGATAATGATAATAAGGACAGTGATAATAAGGATAATGATAATAATGACAATGATAATAAGGACAATGATAAAAAGGATAATGATAATAAGGACAATGATAAAAAGGATAATGATAATAAGGACAATGATAATGATAATAAGGACAATGATAATAAGGACAATGATAATAAGGACAATGATAATAAGGATAATGAAATGACCCCTGACTGTAGCAGACGGGAGAACATTGTTCGACTCACCGGAACCAAGTTTGTTGTATTTGTAATGGTTTTATTTTGGGCATCTTTGGGGGAATCATTGAGTCTCATGCAGGATCGGAGCCGCAGGGATCCGTCTCTCTGACCTCCACCTGAAGGTCAGGGGAGGATTTGGTGTTTCTACGTCCTCCTCGGTCCTCGTGGTCACTGTGTGACAACAAACAACATGGTGATATTCCAAGATGGCGAAAGCAAAATCAGTTATCAGTCCACAAAGCGATAAAGCCGTCCTGGGACGAGGATGTTTCATATTCCTCTGATGTCTTTTACGTTAATGTCACACGATGTCGTTCAGGGGACGAGGGACGCGAGACGCAAACAGTCACTGTGTGACTCTAATGAAGGCAACTTTCTGTTGGTTTGACACCAGTTGAGATTAAATCCTGATACCTTATTACTTTATGGGAGGAAGAGTGACTCTCAGATGATTCCCATCAGCGCAGAATTTATTATCATTGCATTATTTTCTGAAAAGCTGCAGACAAAATGAAGCATAAAGACATAAAACCACTTCAGTGAGTCATCCATCATAGTCCACTAAACACCCTTTACACAGAGAGGTCACGTGTTGAATATATGATGAAGAATCAAAGATTAACTCGTGAAAAAAAGCCTGCTAAATATTGACTCAAATGTGGGTTTTAATTTGTGTTTTCAATGATCATTTTATCAGTGAGCTATTTGTCACCTTTGTGTTAAAGAAGAGTTCTGAAAACACGTCGTGATGGCGTCTTTTCTCCGTCGCTCACTAGTTTCCTGTTTCCTTGGCGCCTGTGTCTCCTGAAGGAGACTTGGATCATGAGTCTTTTAACGGGAGAAGACGCAGGAGGCCTGAGAGGCCTCTGCCAGAGGACCAGGCGGCGGAGAGGAGGTTTGTGCGCTCGAGGAGCAGTTTGTTGGCCCGTCGTCGTCTCCTCTCTTGTTCAATTGTTCGCTTGCCTCAAGCTGAACGCTCCCTAAGCAGGGACACGTGTCCACTGAATGTCCACCGAGGGGACGCTGTCCTCATTGTGGAAAGAGATGCCCGGGTACCACGCGGCGTCATTAACATTTAGTAACAATCCTCCACATGGAGATAAAAATGATCTCTTTACACCGACATGCAACAATGCTTCAGTTCTGACATCTTTACAAAATGACTTCACATGCTCGTGTTCAAATCACCACGTCCTGTTTCTGTTTCAAAATTAAAGCCCTGAGTCAGGCTTTTATTCTGAAATACGTCCAAGACAGAGTTCTGGCGAGATCTGAGACTCTGGACACGAGGCCTTTATTGACCCCCTGAGCCTCATCTTCGGATATTCCATTTTAATTTGAGATCGATCAAACCATGCCAGCCTTTAAACGAGCTTAAACTTTTAATTAGTGGATCATTTATTGTGTAATTCATATCCCCTGATTAAAATATGACAGCGTTTAATGGAAACCTACAGATTAGCTGCTGTGTGAATGAACATCTGCGAGGTCCAGCTGATTGACTTCATCGCTCGGGGACTCAGTCCCTCCTCGGCGCCCTCGATGACTCGCGCCTCCTCCCCGTCCTGGTTATTGTTTCCAGGCGAGGAAAGGTGAGGTGGACAAAAATCTCCAGAAACACATGAAAAGTTAATGAGCCGTCTTTGTGCATTGAGCCTTTCATTAATAAAACAGCACTCAGCGGGGGGGCATTCAAAGGAATGTGGTAATTGAAGCCGCTGTAGTCCAGATTAATGTGATCATGTGATACAGAAGACGTTAAGTTTGATGATTTATGCTACATTAATAATTCATCTCATGTCTTTTGGAATGATTAAAGCTTTTTCTTTTAACAGGTGACTCTGTTTTGTGTTGAAAGACTTCAGTCTGTTGCAGGAAAGAGTCTGATATATTATCAATGACCAGGAAACAACCTCCAGTAAAAGCTTCATGAGTTAAAGCTGCGTCCTTTGCAGTGACCAGCAGGGGGCGACTCCTCTGCTCCCATAGACGTCTATGAGGAAATGACTCTACTTCTCTATAGTGACCAGCAGGGGGCGACTCCTCTGCTCCCATAGACGTCTATGAGGAAATGACTCTACTTCTCTGTAGTGACCAGCAGGGGGCGACTCCTCTGCTCCCATAGACGTCTATGAGGAAATGACTCTACTTCTCTGTAGTGACCAGCAGGGGGCGACTCCTCTGCTCCCATAGACGTCTATGAGGAAATGACTCTACTTCTCTGTAGTGACCAGCAGGGGGCGACTCCTCTGCTCCCATAGACGTCTACTTTAGGGCGGGGCTACACGCAGGCATCTGCCGTCTCTCCGTCCTCATCAGTCCATGTGTGGTCACTTGGTGACGGCCAACAGGCAGAACTACAGGGTTCAAAGGTCGACAAACGACTTCTTGCCTTCAGTTAATGTTGCAAACTAATAAGAACGTCTGTCGCAGACCGACGACGATCAGTAGTGAGTTCAGACGTGAATGTGACAAATGGAGGAGACGCACACACACACACAGACCGGTCCGATGCGAGCGGTCAGGTGGGTGGAGATTGCACCTGTGCAGAGGGAGGAGCCTCACACATGGAGGCGTCGGCCCATGAGCACCTCCTCCCAGGAGAGCTGCGTTTACTGAAGCAGCTCGTGATGATTGTCTATAACACAACAACTAAACACCCTTGTTTGTTTTCACACATGTGAATCATGCTGTGAAACCAACCCCAGCAGCTTTTTGCTTTTTTAGACTCCATTTTTTTCAGGACAGAGGATGTTGCAGGTGTCCTTTAAGCTTTTCACATCTCTCTCTCTCTCTCTCTCTCTCTCTCTCTCTCTCTCTCTCTCTCTCTCTCTCTCTCTCTCTCTCTCGCCCTCCTTCACACTGTTGATTGCTAAATTACATCAGAAGCACTTATTCCGATGGACGGTTGCCATAGTGACTCTTTCACAGTCCTGAACTGTCTCTGCCTCAAGAGGCTGACCCACGAGGCAATGGGGCTAATTGCCCATAGCCGGGGGCAGTGGTTGACGGGTGCCAGGGCGTGTCCCCCTTGTGGTGGGGCTGCACACCACATCTCTGGGGCCCATTGATGCTCCCTGATCCGCCTGGGGCCCAGTTACCACGTGTGGCCACTAGGAGGCACTGCAGGGGTCTCGGTGGTGGAGAGTCTGTGTACCGCCAGAGGAGACTGGACTCCTCTTTTCACCCCCTATGAGCCCCCCTGTGAGGGGCTTAGCCAGCGGGGGTAGCTGGAAGGCAGCGAGTTGCAGAAGGCAGCACACACACAACCTGTGTAGTGTGTGCACACACACACACACACACACACACACACACACACACACCCTCGCTGTGCACTACACTAAAACAGGTCTGTAAAATGCACAGTGGAAAAGGCGTGGAGGCCGTGAGTCTGCTCTCCTGGACTGTAGAAGCTCAGGCTCAGAGACAAACACCTGCTCACCTGGTAAAGCTGTAGGACTCACCTGCTCAGGTAGAAGAGGAGCTGCAGCTTTCATCTGGTTCATTTCTGTTCTACTGAAACTCACTTTGTTCTTCTACCGACGACTCTCTTGTTTCTGTTCAGAAGGGTTGAATGCACTTATTGGATAAAAGCGTCCGTTAAATGACATGTAATGTAATGTTCGGAACCTGTGAGGTTGGTGGGAGGAGCCAGTTGCTGTGAAGGAACACACCTGTCAATCAGCATGTAGCCCCGCCCTGAAGCATCCCCTGCTTTAAGTGGATCATTTGTATTGAAGACTTGGAACTAGAGACCTGATTACTGAGGGAATAAACCAGGAAAGAGTCATTTTCTCATGGACGTCTACGGGACCCCTGGTGGTCACCGGGGGGGACGCAGCTTTGACTCCTGCAGGTTGGGATTCACTCTGCAGAGCCGCCGCTTTGTTAGCGTGACGATGTCCTCAAGGGATCTAAAAACAGGGACGTCTCCCCTCCCCCGTCGGCACCGAGAGACTTTCATTAGCTGACACGAGATCCCGTGATGATGAGAGGCCAAAACCGTCTGCCTCGTCCCGAAAATAGCACCGCTCCAATTCGCCCCCCCTCCCACGAGAACAGCTCCGTCAGAGAGAATGAGCCCCCAACGGGGGGCCGAGTGCCCCGTTTTCAGGACTCGGCGGAGGCGAAACCTTTTCTCTTTTCTTCTCTCCTTCATTTCTGCTCGGCTTCTTCAGAAGGCTCACGGGGTCACCGGGGTCACCGGGGTCACCGGGGCCAGCGCCCGTCCACGTGCACGCTCTCAGCTGAGTTTTGATGGTTTGTTTTTCTGCTGATTGTGACAAATTGAATGAATAGTGAAACCTCAACCCCCCCCAGAATTACACACCCAGCGAGTTTGTAAAGGTCAACGTGCTGCAACGAAGCGTTTTGATTGGTCGGTGTGAAATCAGTAGAAAAAGAAGGCAACGTCTTCACGCTGTTTGAGTGGAATAATGTCCTCACAGAGCGCCGCTGCCGAGGAGCTCGGGGGGTTTGGCGGGTCACTGACGCTACAAACACACACATTTTCGGGATGAATATAGTTTTTGATGTTCACTGTATTTTATTTTTAGGTTTACAGATTTAATATTTTCATATTCAAAACGTTCACATCTTTTTTTCACATTGAGACTTTTCCAGGATCCAGTGACTGTGTTCTTCTTGTTTTACTTTATTGTATATTATACAGTTAATCAATAATCGGTGTGCAATACTTTGAAAAGGCGGCGTAGCAGGTGGCACCAACAAAACCCGCACCTGTCGTCATGGATCAATGCACGTGTGACGTAATCATGTAACCAATAACGATGATTAAAGAAATAACTCATTTTTTAGATGAATAATCTTTGTTGTTCGTATTATGGATGCAGGCCTTCATAAAAGAATAGGAATCAATTATATATTTTTATTTATTTTCCTCCTCACGACCTGTAAAAAACAAAGACTTCTCAACCCTCAATTTCCGTTGTTTTAGATGTGTGATAATGTGGGAAATGAGATCACAGAACAACACAAACGACGGAACCGCGGGGGCGCGCGCGGGGGGCGCGCGGCACCACGTGACGACAGCACGTAAGCAGACGCGAGGCTCCGCCCCCTCCGCAGGGCGAGCTGCTCAGTCTGGAACAAAGTCGTTGGGTCGCACCGACATGGTGAGTAACGAGCCGCTCGGGTCCGCGTCCCGGTACCGGACGTCCGCACGAAGGACACGTTGTCTCCTCCCGGGAGCCCGTCTCGGTGTCCCGCCAGACGGTCTCAGTGCGACCAACGCCGAGATTTATTAATCATATTTATTCCATGAGAAAAAAGTATTTTAACGTCCTGTCCGATCATTGAACCACGCGGACTGTTTCCTGTTTGGCGCGTGCGTGTTTGTGTGCGCGTGTTCGTGTTATAAATAAGAAACAAACCGTTATGTGAGTGATCCGATTCAAAAAAGGGATTTATAGCAGCGTAATGTTTTATTTACTACTACACCATAGTTATACATGATGCTACTACATTTTACTACTTGCATAATACTACTACACCATAGTTATACATGATGCTACTACATTATACTACTTGCATAATACTACTACACCATAGTTATACATGATGCTACTACATTATACTACTTGCATAATACTACTACATCTTATATATGATACTTGTACATCATATCTGTGTATTGGGTGTAAAAGCTGTTCTCTGAATCATTGACGATGTTTCTTGTTGTTTGGCTGCTGATTCAAACCAATATTTAGTCACTAAACCGTCCAAACGTATAAATGTGTTGTTATGTTTATAACAACACATTATTAAAGTAAGAAGGAAATAAACGGTTGTATTTGGTTGTCATTATTTTATTTAATGCTGTATGATAATGTGCTCTCTTTCATCTCTAATATCGTTGTTCATCATTCATGTGAAAACATCTGGATTCATTTTTCAGATTAGCTTTGATAAAATAATCAGATTCTCATTTTCACTGAGCAGAGCCTGAACACATCACAACGTAACTGTGACCCTCCGCGGGTTAGCCGTTAACACGTAGCGGTTAGCGGCTAACGCTACTAGCCCCTCCCCCTGTCTGATTGCTGATTGGTTGTCTGTTTGTCACTGAATGTCGGAGGAGAAACCGACGCCGTGATGTTTACCGGCTTGTCGTCGCCACAAACCGATTTAATAAAAGCCGTCACCTGACCCGAGACTCCTCCCCTTTGTGCCTCAGAGCGAAGATGAATGAGGACGCGTTCGAGGTCCTGGAGAGGGCGGAGTACCGCTACCTGGTGCAGGAGGAGGAGGAGGAGGAGGAGGAGGCGCAGTACGTCCGGCACAGACACTACATCAGCCCCCTGCTGGTGCTCTCCAGGCGCTGCGTCCTGCTCATCGGCCTGGGCGTGGCCGCCCTGCTCTCGCTCGCCGCCTACCTGGGCTTCGTGGCCCAGACGCTGCCGCCGGGCGTCGCCCAGGTGACCACGGACTGCGGCCAGTTCCGGGGGAGACACGTGAGTGTGGCGACTCCTCAAAGACCTGAAGGAAACGTAGTATGAGGGTCAAACATGAATGTGGAACGACCAGCTGAGATTTACTTTAATGACTGATGTTTGTTCATTTATTCTATAATATGAACCAACGTCCCCCTTTGACAGAAAAATGGAGCCTACTCCTTTAAGGGCGTCCCCTACGCCGCTCCGCCCGTGGGCGACCTGCGCTGGGCGCCTCCGGCCGAGCCCGCGTGCCGGGCCGGCGTGACGGACGCCGGACGCTTCCGCGCCGTTTGTCCTCAGGTGCGCCCGCGGTCCGGCCGGGTGGCGGGCCAGGAGGACTGCCTCTTCCTCAACGTGTGGACGCCCACGCTGGCGCCCGGCGCCGGGCTGCCCGTGGTGCTGTGGATCCACGGGGGGCGTTTGCACGCGCTCAGTGGGGGGGAGCCGGGATACTCCCCCACGGAGCAGCTCGCCGCCGACACCCAGGTCGTCTACGTCAGCCTCAACTACCGACTCAACGCCTTCGGCTTCCTGGCTCTGGAGATCCTGAGAGAAGGTTCCCCAAAGAACACCTCAGGTGAGTTAC
This sequence comes from Gasterosteus aculeatus, assembly GCF_964276395.1. Taxonomy (NCBI): domain Eukaryota; kingdom Metazoa; phylum Chordata; class Actinopteri; order Perciformes; family Gasterosteidae; genus Gasterosteus; species Gasterosteus aculeatus. The sequence continues at coordinate 24,427,334 of NC_135700.1, read as the reverse complement.
GCCTTAGTTCATGTATATAATACACACCTGGGGTCACGTGTAGATGGCGTGTCCAAGTTGACATACATGTATACCAATAAGACGTTTCCTGGCTCGCGCTCCTTGAGAAGAGTTGAATTCAGGTCCTGAAGCAGCAGAGAGACCACATGGGACCACAAGGTCACATCCTTGTTCCCCCCCACAGGGAACTACGGCTTCATGGACCAGATCGCTGCTCTGAAGTGGGTCCAGAGGAACATCCACGCGTTCGGAGGAGACCCAGAGAGAGTCTCCATATGGGGGCAGAGCTCTGGTAGGAACTGTGTCACTGGGAGGAACGATTGACCTTTTGTTTGACCTTTGTTTGACCCAAGGGGCAGAATAAACACTGGGCAGTATGAACAGAACCAACGAAGCTTGTTTTATTAACCACAGACTTTATTAAGTGTAAATAAATAAAAGCGTATGAGGAATAAAGATTCATTCGTTGTTCTAATTGAAGAATTCTTCCCAGAATGCAATGCACAGCTTCCAAAGCGGACTCGAGCTCGTCAAACGGAGAACAAAACGCTCCATAATTCAACGTTATAAGAAACAAAAGAGTCTCTGGGTGACCCGTTGCTCTGAGTTCTGACCCGTCTCTGTTCTGCCGAAGGCGGGACCTCGGTTTGGACCCTGATGACGTCGCCGCTGGCGAAGGGTCTGTTCCACGCGGCGGTGGACATGAGCGGCTCGTCCGTCCTCAACGCGTCTCTGGAGCGGGCCGAGGACGACAACCTGGTGTTCCTGAAGAGGACGGGCTGCAGGGACCGGACCTGCCTCCGGCACCTGTCCGTCAAACAAGTCCTGCAGGTGGGAGGCGGAGTCATGGCACCAATTACAAAGTATTCACACAATATTTCAGTATTTTATAAAAATAGTTCATCTTTATGCTAAAATTAGACTTTAGAATTATTTGTTCCTGAATGAAAGTTTCTAATTAAATTGTTTAAATGTGGAAAGTCGGAAAAATCATTTTTTGTTGCCGTGAACCTGTGTGGATTTATTGGATAAAAAAGCACATTTTCCACCTCAAGATGAAATATGAATAATATATTTTATGATGTGAAATAATCTGTGGAGGTTATTACGCTCTTTAAATACGTTTTATTTTACTTCCCCGTTAAATCGTAATAAGTTGACTTAAATAAAGTCACGGAACAGTTTGCTTTTAAAGTTTCTAGAGAAGTGGATTCATTTTAGTTTTAAAGTAGAAAATAAACGATCGGTTCATTCAGGCGACGCAGTGAAAAGAGCAGAAATCTCTTTGATTTGTTCCCAACGACGTGAAAGCGTTTTGATTGTCGGAGCTGTTTAGTGTTTCTGGAGCTCGTCACATCATCGGCTCTATTTACTCTGAATATCCTCCCCCCCCCCCCAGCACGCCATCCCGTGGCAGGACTACCCGTCCTGGGCCCCAGAGGACTGGATGGATCTCCCCACCAGGGGGCGCTTCGCCGGCCCGGTGGCCGTGGTGGACGGTTACGTGCTGGAGGCTCCGCCCTTCGAAGTGTGGGAGAAGGGAGGAGGCCACAGCGACGTCCCCTTTGTCGTCGGGACAACGGAGCAGGAGGTCGACTTCAGGTGAGGACGCGGCCCGGTTCCCGGTTCTGGCGTCCGGGTTCATCTCGTCAAACCTCAAACCTGTGTTTCCCTCTGCAGCCCAGCGGCAGCCAACATCTCCATGTGGACCTGGGGGGACTACCAGTGGTTTGTAACAGGTAACATCTGCACAGGGGCAACATCAGCGTGAACCCTCTGAACCCAAAGCATGAAAGTCCTGTTTGCAAACAGAACCATGATGACTAGAGGAAGCTCAAACATGTCAGTATACGTTACATATATAAGAAGGTATCTGAATATGAAATAATGGGACCAACAATAGAGCCTTGTGGAACACCGGTGTCCTTATTCCTGGTTGATGAGGTCATCCGGGTCTACCGGCGCCGATGGGGAACCCGAATGGAGCAGGGTCATAACCCTCGTCTGCTCCTCACAGAGAAGCTCCAGGCTTTCAGCGCTAATCTCCCCAGAGAAGCGTTGGCGCTTTATCCGAGCTCCGCCCCCTGCCCCACCGCGGACCGCTGTCCGGAGAGGGCCTACACCACCATGGGGTCCGACATCCGGGCCACCTGCCCCAGCAACGAGCTGGCCCGGGGGGCCGCAGGTAAAAGCGCAACTCGTCGTCAACTAGGGACCGTTTGGGTTCTTTCCGACAGGCTGACAAACGGAGCCTGAACCCAACGAACGCAGCATCACATCACAGGTCATTTAGACGGTACGGTTTTAACCCGGGGACCAATTAGGAGTTAAGCCTCTTGCTCAGGGGCACTTCAACACGGAGCAGCCAGGGCTTTTATGTTTGAACATTACTGTAAATATAAATAAATGAAAAACACTTGACACTGAAACTACGGGAATTTGAGGAATATTGGTGGTCGTTGCGGACACGCCCCCCCCAGGCCAACCGAAAGTCCTCCTCCTGGCTCCGCCTGCTCCTCTCGTACCCGAGTTTTAGCCTCCGCAACCCCCAGGCCTCCAGCGCTTTGGGCCTGTCGGTACTTTTCAGCTGCTTCGAGGCCTCTTCTTCTACAGGTGTAAGCGGCGTTAGTTATTTGCTGTAGATGTGAAAGATGAATCCCTGTCCGTGTGTCCAGCGGCCCTCCTCAGCCCCGTGTACCGCTACGTGGTGACCCACACGCCCTCGGCGCCGGTGGACGAGTCCTCCGACCTGATGCCGTTCGCCAGCCGCTTCTCCTTCCACCGCCTGGACGCCCTGGCGCTCTTCGGCGGGCTGGAGGCGGTTCTGGGGAGACCCCCCTCCGATCGGGACCGGAGCTTCAGGGACCTCCTCACGCGCCACCTGGTCCACTTTGCCAGAACAGGTGAAGGTTCTTCGTGGGGTTTACGTGCGCGTGTTCTGCCCTAAACCCCGCCCCCTCAATGTCCCCCTAAACCCCGAGGCCGGTGAGGCCGTCGACTCCGAGGGTCCAAGGGGGACATTGGGGTCGGGCCCCACGCATGGAAGGTTTCTGTGACACAGTTTGGGTTCACTGTCCCTTTAAGTTCTGGCCCGATTCACGTGTCCCCTTCACAGTTAGTGAGTATTTTACCGAGCGCCTGTCCTCTGTCCTCTGTCTCCTCTGGGACTTTTGTACTCCTGCTTGATTTGAAGGCCTGTTGATACAATAAATAGGTCTAAAAAATAGGTTTATTGTGTTTGACTGTTGATATTCATTACATTTAAAAAGCAGACATAAAAGTTAGTAACTAATTACTTGGTAAGTAACTAGTAACTGTAACTAATTACCTATTTTCAGTAACTTGCCCAACTGCTTGTGGAAAACATCGGTTTTATTTCTTTTTGCAGGTAAGATGAAGGAGGAGTGGCCAGAATACCCAGCAGCCACTGCTCTCCTGTCCGACCAGCTGACCGCCGTCCACAACTACTCGTGGGCTCGCTGTCGGCTGTGGAAGGAGAGCGGCATGTCTGCGTACGCGTGGTCCACCTGACCACCTGATCACCCGACCACCAAACCACCTGACCACACCACCAACTGACCACCACACCACCTGACCACCAGATCACCCGACCACCTGATCATCAGACCACCTGACCACCAAACCACCTGATCATCAGACCACCTGACCACCAAACCACCTGACCACCAAACCACCTGATCATCAGACCACCTGACCACCAAACCACCTGATCACCAGACCACCACACCACCCGACCACCTGATCATCAGACCACCTGACCACCACACCACTTGACCACCTTACTACCACACCACCACCTGACCTGACTACCACACCACCACACCACCACCTGACCACGACACCACCACCTGACCACCACACCACCAGACTCATTCACCCCTTCACACGCTGATGACAGGAGAACCACACACAGTGACACCTGTCCATCAGTCACTAACATCCACACTGTAGTCGCAGCTACAGGAGCCATGTTGGTTAAGTGTCTTGCCCAAGGACACATGGACATGCAGGTTAGCCGAGCCTGGGATCGAACCGACAACCCTCTGGCTGGAGGACGACCTGCTCCCCACTGACCCACAGTCGCCCCACGCAGAACAAATTGAGATTTAAAGATTATTCAAATAAAAGTCCCCACTCCGCCTGTCAATCACTAACATCACAAGACGTTCTACATGTTTGTGTGCATTTATTTGTTTGCTTCATTCATATTTCACTGCACTCATTGTTTGCTTTTCCCCTTCCAGATGTTTAGTGGATGACGTCACTCTAAATGTGCCCACCAATGATTTGAGCGCTTGACGGCTTCACATGTAAACATTATTCATCTTGTGTTTTCACGTTGTATCACTTTTTATATGTTCAATAAATCGACACCATATCGATGAGTTCATTCGCATTCGTTCTTTACTACGCGGCGATGTTGCACCGTCAGGTTTGTCTCTTTCTCCAGCAGGTGGAGGCAGAGGGGGGCGGACGGGGGCAGGTCCTGTTCCGGCTGACTGGTGCCACGCTGCGCTCCCCGCTCCGGTGGGACCGGGACCCGCGCGCGGCGCGTGCGTGTGAGCGCGAGGGGGTGCGCGCGCCGCTGCTGGCGCCCCGCGGAGCGCCTCTTTCCCCGCGTGATGCCCGCAGGAGCCGCGGCGCTGCTCGGACCCCGGTAACGTCCCGCCGCTTATTCCCTTTTCTTCCTGTGTGTCTTCATTGTCTTCGGAATAAAGAAAGGGAGACGACGCGTGCGCGTGCGCGCGACGGCACAGAGCGACACACGGCAGAACTCGGTCGGTACCGACTGAATGCGGCTCTCCGACGTTTGATTTACGGGAGCAAATAAAAGTCTGTTTCTACGTGCACGTATTAAATCCAAGTTATTAAAGGCTGCAGGCAATAATTCTCATTAAATTATCACTAAAGTGGTGATTAAATACAACTGAAAGCTATTTTCTTGTATTTCTATGAATGAAAAAGAGAAACTATTCTCCCCTTTTGTTTGCACGCAGCTACGCGCTCCCGCACATAGGGGGCGGTGTTTCACGGCTTGCTGCAGAAAACCACTGAAACGTCTGTTCACGTCGATCCAAATCCGCCCTTTGGTCTGGACGTGATTTGAACCGAAGTCGTCTTTGTCTGTTTCCTTTTCTTGAGTCCGTCAGACGAAACTAGTGGAGCCGTCAGTCAGCTTGAGGAGAGCAGCAGCTCGGGGGTCTGGTCCCGGTGGGTCCTCGTGGATCAGCTCTTTCCGTCGCTGCCGGACTTTGGTGACTGTGAGCGAGTTCCTACGACAAACCTCGTTTGTCATTACCGACGAGTGTAGTCGTCCTATTATGTTGGACGAAAAGAAAAGCTGCTCTCTGCAGTGACCTCTGGTCTTCACCAGTGACCTCTGGTCTTCACCAGTGACCTCTGGTCTTCTTCAATGCAGCATGATGTTCATTTAGTGAATGATGATCTCCACAGTGAATCTTTATTCAATAGAAACATTCAGCATCCGTCTCCTGGTTTCTCTCGGGGTGATTCGATGCTGAAGGGAATCATCACGTTCAGCTCCCACTTCATCCGACTGGATATCTGACCTCCACCCTCCTCCACCCACCTCCTCACTAATGATTCACCCCGTTAACCCCCATTCAGACCCGAGGAGGCAGCATCGGCTCGCTGAGATTCCCCAGATGTGGATGACTCGCATTGCTGCATCTGGATATTCTAAATAAGTTCTTATTGTGAATCCTGGACGATGTTGAGATTAAATCATCGGGTCAAAAAGCTGAATAATCCGTTTGGGGAACTCATCGGACTCGACGCACCTTCACAGCGACGATGGGATGCAGGATGCTCGGTGCCTGAGGTCGCCTGCAGACTGTGAGGAGAAGATGTCACAGGTTCTCAGTGCCTGTGATGGGTTTCTGAAGCAGATCCTTCACGTGGCCGGATGAAAGTTTATTGAGTAGAAGAACCCATCGCGGCTCTTTGTTCCTCTTCTGGGACAACAGATTGCACTAATCCCCTCTGGAGAGGTTCCTAATCCCGGTGGTTTGGGGCTCCAGACTCGCTCTCGGAGGTTCTCGCCTCGGGTGTTGATCCGTACAGAAAGTGTAGATGTTTAGTTCCCTCGCTGCTTTGTTCGGGGATTATAGCCTCCAGCTGGGGTGGTGTAGTTCTAAAAGGAACAACAATACACCGGATTAACGGTATGACATCACAAACCTCCCTGCCCTGAATTCTGCTGCTGATGTGTGTTTGGGAAACACTAACTGAGGAGCAGACGGGTCATTGGAGCCTCCTGTCACCGGTGGTGAGGTTTAGTAACACACTTGGTACCCGGCGACCATCAGGACCATCGGACACCAGCAGCCACAGGAAGCCGATGAAACCTCACATCCGTAGTTTCTCACGAGGCGTTCAGGGACACAGCTTCACGTCAGCTAGCGACTCTCTTGCTTTGTTCCTTTGATCCTCGGCTGCAGGAAACTGACTTCTGGAAGGTTTGAAAGAACGCGTTGGGACAGGAAGTGAGCCAAATTCCTCTGCTATTGTATTTTATGCTAAGCTATCGTAAACCGAGAGTTTGTGGCATGTTGTCTGATCCAAATGCAGAATTGTAATATAATATGAATTACTGTTTGAGTAATTACGAGTCCCTGATGTCTACTCAGGGAGCAGGAGACGGAGTCCGCCATGTTTCTACGGAAGCCTAGAAAGGTCAAAGCAAACTCTGGAGAGTTTCCCACGTTTTAAAGTCCCACGGAGGCCTAGAAGAACTCGAAAGGGGTCGACGGCGGCGCAGGAGTAGAGAGGAACCGCAAGGTTGGTGGTTCGTTCCCTGCTGCTGAAGTGTCCCTGAGCAACACACCTGACCCCTTACTGCTCCCCGGGCTAAAAAATGTAATGTAAGTCGCTTTGGATAAAATGTAATGAAAGGAGGGTTGAGCTGAGGGACACTCTGCAAGAAGTCACTACACCTTTAATTGTTTTTAATACAAATAAAGGAAATGCATCACACACCACTTTTGTTTTAGTGATAATCATTACAAGCAAAGTCCTCAGCGACCGACGGCCGCGTCTATCCGCTGTTCTTCTGCTGTTCTTGTTGTTTGTCTCCAGCTCGTAAAGGTCTGCCTCTCCTCCTCCTCCTCCTCCTCCTCCAGATATTGACATGAAGAAAGACATCGAGACTCTAATAGCAGAGGAACGAGCTGATATCATCTTGAAATATGCTGCGGTGAGTAGCTGTCTCTCATTGGGTCAGGATGGACCAGGTTTTATACCAACAGTGGAATTCATCCTGAATCTGAAAATATATCATTTAGTACTTGATGTAGTTTTACTGACTTCACATCATTTTGAAATAATTTGTGGGATGTTTTTAGAAAGTAGCTTTAGATGCTGTGAAATGACTTGACCTCCATGTATCCTCTTGTATGAATATAATTCTAATTATGAAAACTTTCAATTTCTAAGTGCCAACAAAACCCATGGATTCACACTGCACAAATAATAATGTATTGGATATTATTTAAGTCAGTTTGTGCCTGCAGGGGAGGCAGGGGGGGGTGGAGGTCGACCCCTGGGAAGATGCAGACTACAGCATCTACAAAGTCATGGACCGCTTCGGCTTCATGCAGTAAGTCGCTACGCGGTTCCTCCTCCTTCTGGAGACCTGTGTTTGCCTCACTGATCATCTTTGTGTTTGATTTGTTCCCAGCGAGGACGAACTGCCGGCCCCGACTGCAGATGAGGAAAAGGTAAAAAAGGAAGTCATGAAGATGTCGTCACCTACAGTAGCACCAGAACGCCAAACAGTGTCCAGACCTGCTTCTGTCTCCCCCCAGAGGAAGCAGCTGGAGGTGGAGAGGGCTGAGAAGTGGCTGAAGATGGCCAAGAAGTGGGACAAATACAAGCACAGTGACAGGGTGAGGATCAGAACTTCAACGAGGTGATGACAAGTGGGTCCTGGTTTCCGGGGGAGTCTGAACAAGGCTTGAATAAGGAAGTCAAAGCTTCATGAGTTAAAGCTGCATTCTCTCTACTCACCACCAGGGGGTGACTCTTCAAACAGGGGATACTTAAGGGTGGGGCTACCTACGTATAGACTTGTATACAACCAGAGCAGTCGCCCCCCTGATGGACAGAATGCAGCTCCAACAAATAGACTCAAAGAACCGGAAGCTGCTTCCTGCTGTTTGAAAAATAAACATCCTGCACTTTTCCGAACGCTATTCGCAAAATCATTTTCAAAACGTTCTCATGGAGTTTAACAGCTCTGTGACTCTGCAGAAAAGCATCTTTCCAAAGTTTTTTAGTTTTCATCCACCCAGTGTTTACGCCCCCCCCGCCCCCCTCTTTTTGCTGTCAGATGGTGAAACGGGTCTACAAGGGCATTCCCCTGCAGCTCCGAGGCCGGGCCTGGGCTCTGGTGCTGGACGTGGAGAGGGCGAAGAGGGAGAACGAGGGCAAGTACGAGGTGTGTGTCCTCATGACTCAAACTCACACGACTAAGGAAGAGGTTGTGGGATGAGAATGAATCTTGGTTTTTTACTGATAACAGACACACATGTATCATCGGGGATTAAACCACGGTAACACAACAAGTAGAAACTGTTTTCAGGGTAACGTCTCCTCACATTTCACATGGTCTTTTACATCTCGTCTGGCTCAGAAGGCTAACGCTATGCTAACAAGATCCAAAGTGAATAACAAATATTAAACATGATTTGACAGCGTGTTGCCATCCAGCCTGTGTCCCTTTGTAGCTCCAGATATTAAAAAACATTTCTGGTCCTTTTCGTGTGAGATCCAAACACATTTGATCTCAATCCTGTCCTAGTCGACCCCTCCTGGTTGACCCCTCCTGGTTGACTCTCCTAGTTGACCCTCCTGGTTGACCCCTCCTAGTCGACCCCTCCTGGTTGACCCTCCTAGTTGACCCTCCTGGTTGACCCCTCCTAGTCGACCCCTCCTGGTTGACCCTCCTAGTTGACCCTCCTAGTTGACCCTCCTAGTCGACCCCTCCTGGTTGACCCCTCCTAGTTGACCCTCCTCGTTGACCCTCCTCGTTGACCCTCCTGGTTGACCCCTCCTAGTTGACCCCTCCTAGTTGACCCCTCCTCGTTGACCCTCCTAGTTGACACTCCTAGTTGACCCTCCTGGTTGACCCCCCCTAGTTGACCCTCCTGGTTGACCCCTCCTCGTTGTCCCTCCTAGTTGACCCTCCTAGTTGACCCCTCCCGGTTGACCCTTCCTGGTTGACCTTCCTGGTTTACCCCCCCAGTTGACCCTCCTGGTTGACCCCTCCTCGTTGTCCCTCCTCGTTGACCCTCCTAGTTGACCCCTCCTAGTTAACCCTCCTGGTTGACCCTCCTGGTTGACCCGGCTTCTCTTTGTGTTTTCCTGCTCAGAGGATGAAGGATCAGGCCCGTCTCTACTCAACTGAGATCAAACAAATCGACCTGGACATCAACCGGACCTTCAGGAACCACGTCATGTTCATGGATCGCTTTGGAGTCAAGTGAGTCTCAAGCTGTGATTGATTAGTGGTTTTATTCTACTGCTTTTTGCCTCAACACATTGTGAGAGAGGTGATGTCATCCCCTCACAGTGATGTCACTGTCCGGACCGCAGTGTGCGGCAGCTACGTGCTTTTAAATATTCAAAAGAAGATACTCTTATAGACACAAAGAGGAATGTTGGTGGAGATGTTCCTCTCTGATTCTATTTACATTTTTGTCTTCTGCGTTTTATGGTCTTTTATTTTTTACTTTCTTCTTTCTCTGTTCGGTTCTTCTCTGTTCTTTAGTTCTTGTGTTCTCGTCTTGCAGTTTTCTCTTGTCTTTTGTTTGAATGTTGCTTTGTTGAACTACACTACTGTACATGCTTACTATGTATTTACATGTGAATAAGTCACGTACCTCTTCCTCGTCTTCCTCCCTCCTCTACAGGCAGCAGTCTCTGTTCCATGTTCTCTCTGCATATTCAGTCTACAACACGGTAAGTAGCCGTTTCTCCGAAAAACCCCACCAAAATACCATTTATGCTTTAGGGCGGGGCTACCTTGTGATTGACAGGTCTCCACCAGAGAAGTATACCGCGTCTCTACCTCACTCCTTCAAAATATGGTCACTTCCTGTCTGTGGCAGCCAAAAACAACAACATGGCGGTGGCAACATTTGGAAGGAATGACGTAGAGCCGTTGTATACGTCTCTATTAGAGACCTGTCAATCAGCATGTAGCCTCGCCCTAAAGCGTCCCCTGCTTTATGGTCGCTTTGACTCTAAGTGGACCATAAGTCACTAAATGAACATCATGCTGTGTTTAATAAGACTTGAAACTAGAGACTGAGACCATAAACTCATGTTTACAATGTTTACTGAGGGAACAAATGAAGAGAGAAGTAGAGTAATTTCCTCATAGACGTCTATGGGAGCAGAGGAGTCGCCCCCTGCTGGTCACTACAGAGAAGTAGAGTAATTTCCTCATAGACGTCTATGGGAGCAGAGGAGTCGCCCCCTGCTGGTCACGACACAGAATGCAGTTTTAACTGCTGGAGCTTTGGCTCCAGGCTGCAGCCTCGTGCTGCAGGGACTGGACATGTGTTGTTTGTGCCGGCTGCCTGCAGGAGGTGAGCTACTGCCAGGGGATGAGTCAGATCGCCGCCCTGCTTCTCATGTACATGAACGAGGAGGATGCCTTCTGGGCGCTGTCGCAGCTGCTAACCAATCAGAAGCACGGCATGCACGGTGAGACGCCCCCCGCATGCTTTGAGGAGGAAGCGGTGACTGCAGGCCGCTGGTATTAAGTGGTATTAAGAAGCGCCTCTCTTTTCTTTCCGAAAGGATTCTTTGTTCCCGGGTTCCCCAAACTTCAGCGATTCCAGCTTCACCACGATCAGATCGTCTCCAAACTCATCCCCAAGCTGAAGAAACATCTGGTGAGAAGTGTCTTCACCGCAGAGACACAAGCTGGCTGCAGGAATTCAGACAGATGATTGATGATCCTCCCCGTCTGTCTCTCTGTGTCTCTCTAGGACAGAGAGCAAATGTCTGCAGGGATTTACTGCACTAAATGGTTCCTCCAGTGTTTCATTGACAGGGTGAGGAAGCTGATCTTCATCCTTCGTCGTTTCACACCTCCAGTTAGCAACACAGTGGCGTCACAGTTTGTCAACTTCCTTCCTTCTGTGACGATGGCGGTGTGACGGGTTTGCGTCCCTAAAACACCAAACCACTGTGTCCAGTTCACCGCGTTGTCCTCAACGTGGAGGCGTCGGACCGCTGATGCTAATCGTTAGCATACGCACATCCCAGTCTTGCATGTAAACTTAAGTTGATAAATGTTTCTTAGTAGAGTTGATGATGTATTCTGTCATCATAACTCCTCGTATAAATAAATGCTTCTGCATCGTACTGGTACGATCTATTAATGTGATGAGAAAACAACTGTCAGGAGGTTCTATGGTCCATCTGTTGTCTCTAAACTTCATTTTTGGGGAGAATCTTTGAATGACAGTTGATCCTCAAAGCAAACGAGGACCCACCGGAATTTTCCAGCTTGCCTTTTTAAAAGATTTGACACGACTTCAGCATAAAACTCTCCCGGTGATACGTGATCTCTGAACCGCCATTGGCCCACGATCCTGTGGTGGCGGTCTGGCAGCATCGGGCCGCTGTCAGCGCTCCGGGACCCAAAACCCCTCCTGACTTTCCAGAAGTAGAGCCGCCAGAAAAAAGGCCGGAAGAGCAAAGTTCTGTGCGATTATCGGTGCATCGCTTGTGTTCCTGCAGACGCCGTTCACGCTGACGCTCCGGCTGTGGGACATCTTCATCCTGGAGGGGGAGAGGCTCCTCACCGCCATGTCGTACACCATCCTGAAGATACACGAGAGTAAGGACGTGACCAACAGCTCAGTCTGAACATCTGGAGTGGGCTCCAGCTTCTCATGGTGTTATAACAAGTTAGATGTGCTATGCTATGCTAACAAATGCAGCTTCAACTACAATTGTTCAAGTCACACTGAAGACTATTTGTGTGTGTGTGTGTGTGTGTGTGTGTGTGTGTGTGTGTGTGTGCGCAGAGCGGCTGTTGAAGATGTCTCTGGAGGACCTCAGAGAGTTCCTCCAGGAGCGGATTGCTCACACTTTGTTCTACAGCGACGATGTCGTCATCGAGCAGCTTCAGGCCTCCATGGCTGAACTGAGGAAGATGAAGCTGGACCTTCCTCCCCCAGGTACCCGCCGCCCCCCTTCTGTTCATGCTGGTTATTGAGAAGCCGTGACAGCGCGTTGGTGCTCTGCTCTCAGGGAGGCCTGACGAGCTGCCTCCTCTGGCTCCGCCCCCTCCACCCGAACCGAGCCCCCGCGTCGTCCCCCAGGCGCCCGGCTCCACACCCCCGGACCAGAGCCCCTCCAAGGAGCCCCGGGACATCGGCGAGGGGGACGAGGACCCGATCGTCATCCACGGCCGGACCCGGGCGACCCCCGACGGCGCCCCTCTGACGGGGCCTCCGCCCTACCGGCCCCCGGGGAGGGAAGCTGCTGAAGGCCGGCTGCTGGAGCGGGCCTCGGCCCTGCACGCCCACGGGGACCAGGACCAGGACCTGGACCACAGCGAAGCCTCAGAGGGAACGCTGACTACATATTTCACAAACGAAGCGGTGATGTTTTGATGAAGGACCTTCGTGGGGGAGTCAGCTGGTTCATGACCAGTGATCATCTCATCTTACTTATAATTAATAAGCAATAATTAATACTAAATATGTTGCCGCTTCCCAACAAACACCCATTTTGGTTCTGATTTCTTCTAGTTTAAAATGTCTAACTGGCCTCATCAGGTCCTGATGAGACTCACGTGGTCTCATTAAACTGGGACTCAAACCAGTGCGCCGCCTCCATCGTGGAGATGAAATAAAGAAATCACACTTCCTTCTCTACCTGCATGTTCTGCAAATCGGTGGTGCTTTTACGAGGGATTTGGACCCAGTTAGTCTCCTGACGGAGATCCTGACGTGCACGAAGCGACGGGTGTGAGCTGCATTTTGGGAAGTGAAGGATCTCGTCTTTAATCCGTCCCTTGAACAACCCCGATGAACTGAAAGAGGAAAGGTACCTTAAAGTAATACTCCGCTCTGATGTACTGCTTTCACAACAAGATGTTTGAGGAGGACGGACAGAAGACACCTCACGTCCAACTAAACAAAGGGGCTGAATTATGATGTGTCTCCGTTTACAGGAAAGTCACTTCTCTGTAGTTTTTGTAGATGAAAATGTTGCTGAATCCGTTTTATTTTTGGTAACGACGTCTCGATGCCTCATTGGACGATCTGTAATCCGGCTCCTGGTCTGGATTCAGTAGGAGAAGTTCTCCTTGTGAGGATCTCCACTCACAAGGAGGAGGAATACACAACATTTAGAACCCCTCCAGTCGCCGGCGTGATCATGTGACATCGCTGCGTTTCCATGGCAATAAGCGCGTGTCGGAGCCGAGGACGTCCTGCTGTGACGCGGAAACTAAAAGGTTTATTTTTGGACGTTTGTCGCACATCAAAACCTTTGTTTGGAGTTTGAAGACGTCTCATTGGTCCGTGGAAACAAGTCTCACGGAATTCAATTGAGTTGTGATCTCGAGCAGCTTATTTCCAATTCTCATTGAAGTTGGTGTATTATTATATTCCTGATCTTGATTGAGTGTGATGAAGATTCTAATAATGAGAATAAATATGAGTAATAACAGTAATAATCTGCAGACGGAGGCGGTGGAGATGAACTTACTTTGGGCTCTTGGTTGATGGTGACGGTTGATTGACGGCTGCGAAGTGCTGCTGATCTCACAGTCTGTGCAAACAGGAAGTGGGTGTGGCCTAACCACATAGCCACGCCCCCGTCCTGTTAGCAAAACTGCACCAACGTTGTAATAAGACTGTTAGAGGTGAATGGATTATTAATGCTGCGTGTATCTAACAGTCGACATACACGTCTAGTGCAAACAGGAAGTGGGCGTGGCTTCACACAGGCGGTTTAAAAACAGGACGCGGCTCCAAAGTCAAACAGATTTATTTCCTTTAGCACTGAAGTTGTTCACAGTAACATCACGAGGGGGGAGGGGGGGGAGACCTGCACGGAACCCGTTCTGTGTGATTCCCCCCGACAGAAAAAAGAGGGAAAGCAAACAATGAACAATGGACGGTATTGCTTTAATTTGTCTCTCCTACGCCCCCCCGCCGGAGACCCCCCCGCCGGAGACCCCCCTCTGAGAGGACGCGTTGCCCGGTGACAGGAAGGAACTCAAATGTGATGAAGAAACCAAAAAGGCAAATTGAAAGAAAAGCACAAAGAGAAAAAGGGAAACGATTCCAGCGACGACATGCAAAGAAAAGACAAAGGCTGAACATGCAAAGAAGCGTACGGGGTCAAAGGTCAAAGCAAAGACGACTCCCCTTGATTTTTAAATAAACTGGTTATTTAAAGAATGAGCGTCTTCGTACACAGGATGGGGGGGCGGGGGTCTACGTCTACATTCTTATATTACGGTAAATCATTTTACAAAACGTATATTACAGGTTTCTCTCGCTCGGGGTGGCCGATGTTTCTTCGGTGTTCAGATAACTTAACGTGACAAAAATACCCTTAAATAATTTGAAACATTCTCTACATCGTTTGTATAAATAACTGAGCATAAATTAACATCAAAGGAAATGGCAAAAATACAGTAAAGTACAAAAATATACACAACAGTTCAATATTGTAGAACTAAAAATAAATTAAAAGAAGTTACGCAACTGAACCCAGAATCTGACACACGGGTCAAAAGTGCAGAAGGAAATTTCCCCGCTGAGCTCGGTCACACCAGGAAGTGGAGCGGCAAAATGAGCTAACATGCTAACTGCTAACACGCGTCTATGTATCTATATATGGATACATGGGCATATACACACATATTTATATATGTATATATAAATATGTGTATATGCTCTTTTTATAGATATATAAAGATATAAATAGACACATGATAGAAAGAAAAAAGAAGCTTCGGAGCAAAAGACACAGATGTTAATGGAGCCAAGCTAACAAGCTACGCTATGCTAGCGAGCCGATGTCACCGGGATCATTTTGCCGCTCTCTTAAACGCCGGCGTGACCGAAGCCGCCGCGGGAAGAAACAAACATGAGCAGAAGAAACGGTTCTAGAAAACATAATGTCACGACTACGACTCTTTACACACAGAACATCATTCGATCTGAACAGCAGATCGTTCATTTATTCATCAGCTTCCCGCCAAACGGCCAAAACCTCCCGCCCCTTTTTAAAAGAAACGTCTCAGAAATCCATAAAAAAAGAGAAATACAATCCGGCCAGCGTGCGTCCGTCTCCTCCAGAAGAAGCAGAAGAAGGAGGAGGAGGAGGAGGAGGAGGAGGTCCTGTCATGGGCAGGAGGTCCTACAGTGTGTCTTTCTTTGAGGACGTGGGGGGAGGGAGGAGGCGCGTGTGGACAAACATCACTGTCTTAAGGCTTTTGTTCATTTCTTTTTTACAACTCCTGCGAGACGTCTCTGCGTTGGGGCGCGGTGCTGATCGGGGGGGGGGGGTCTTTTCTTCGGCCCGGTCTGGAGCCGCCGCGCCGAGGTTAATAGCTATTATGGATGAATCCTGGTGGCAGAGACAAGTCAAGCCATCACACACGAGGACACACACCCAACCCAACAGAGAGACACCCCCCCCCCCCCCGAGGACACAGGCGAGAGGGACAGGGACAGGGGGAGGGGGAGGGGGGGAGGCTACATTAGCTACTTATGCTAAAACACGGATCCAGTCTCCCTACTCGTGCGCCCCTCAAGGCTGCTCCGCCGTCCGGGCGCTGGCGGCCATCTTTGTTTTGTCTCTGCCGGGGGGGCACTTAGAGTCACATTGGGCAGGGGGGCTGCCGGGGGCATGCTTGGCGGCAGGGGGGCTAGGCGTGGAGGGGGGGCCGGGGGGGTGGGACGCTTGGACGTTCTTCTCGTCTGAAAAGAGCTGTTTAATTACGTCAAAGAAGTTACTCAAGGGGCTGCCTACACAACGGGAAGAAAAGAGAGAGAGAACAAACAACACATGAGCAATGGTCCACGTGAAGGAGAGCAGGAGGAGGGGATGCAGGATGGGAGGAGGGGTGCAGCCAGAGGAAAGGAGACGTTTACGTCTTCGTGTCTTATGACCGACTGAAGGTTTGAGTGTGACGTCATCGACGGCCTCGGAGTCTCGGTTCCTCCGTGCGAGCTAACGGGAGAACGTTCAGGGTTCACGCAGGAGAAACTAGAGGCTTTTAGGAGACGAGAAGGAGCACATTCGCTCTCTCCACACTAAACTAGTTTAGTCTCATTAAACCAGATTTCACTGTTTACTGTCACATTTTGTGTCTGTTGGTCGACGAGTTAAAGCTGCATTCTGTGTAGTGACCAGCAGGGGGCGACTCCTCTGCTCCCATAGACGTCTATGAGGAAATGACTCTACTTCTCTGTAGTGACCAGCAGGGGGCGACTCCTCTGCTCCCATAGACGTCTATGAGGAAATGACTCTACTTCTCTGTAGTGACCAGCAGGGGGCGACTCCTCTGCTCCCATAGACGTCTATGAGGAAATGACTCTACTTCTCTGTAGTGACCAGCAGGGGGCGACTCCTCTGCTCCCATAGACGTCTATGAGGAAATGACTCTACTTCTCTGTAGTGACCAGCAGGGGGCGACTCCTCTGCTCCCATAGACGTCTATGAGGAAATGACTCTACTTCTCTGTAGTGACCAGCAGGGGGCGACTCCTCTGCTCCCATAGACGTCTATGAGGAAATGACTCTACTTCCCTCAGTAAACATTGTAAACGTGAGTCTTCAACACATCATGATGTCCATCTGGTGGATCGTGGTCCTCTCCATGGTTTCTCCACATCGTGACCCCAAAGGCTCCCGTTAGCTCTCCGTCATGACAACAACCATCAGGACAACATCCAACACCTGCTCGCTTCTCCAGCAACACGTCACGACACGCCACACGGTTTGTCCTTCATCCCACTTACCGTCGCTCCTCTTCGTCAGCACGCTGACTTTCTGCTTCTCGGATATTTAGTGTTTCTGTGGTTTTAGATACGTGTCCAGGAGCCGTGTGGCAACCATCAGCATGCAGACACACACGCACACACACACACACACACACACACACACACACACACACTCACACACACACACACAGTCCCGGGTCGGGGGATGTGTGTGTGTGTGTGTGTGTGTGTTTTGCATTCGGCATGCAGGTCATTGACAGAGTGAAGCTGTGGATGACAGGAAGCGGGTGGAGGGGGGAGAGGGGTGGAGAACAAAGACGTAGAGAGAGAGAGAGAGACAGATGTGGGTTATCTGCACATCTGGAGGGGGGGGGGGGGCTGAGGGGGGCGAACGGCGCCTGATAACGGTCCCGTCGGGGCCGCTGCTTCTGACCGGTAGTTTGGATCTCTGGAGACGAGCTGCTGTGCGCTAGCAGCTTTAGCCTGGCTAGCACAGCTTTAGCCTGGCTAGCTCAGCTAGCGCGGTTAGCTCAGTCAACGGAGGCCTTAGTTTTACATCTATACTGAGAGGTGATTCTTATTCGTCACATTAGAAACCGTCTGCTTATGACGAACAGAATCACTACAAAACCTCATTGTTGTAATTATTCTTCTGTTATTGAAGCCGTTGGATTTAAAGTCTGTGAATCAAAAACAAATGAAAGAATCCAAACTGTCGGTTCAGAGACGGCAGACTGTGGTGTCCCTCAGTGGGAGCCGAGCAGGGCACTGGTTCTCTCCCAGTAACACGTAGGTCACCAGCTTGTGTGCGTGTCGTAGTTGCTCTTCACCACCACCAGAGGGAGCCGTTATCAAGTGAATAACCACAGGGACAGAAGACGGACAGCTGGGACACATAGTCACTCTCTCTCTTGTCTTCCGTCTATCGAGAGGCAGCGCGACACGTGCTCGGGTTGTCCCGGGTTGTCCCGGGTTGTCCCGCTTTAAGTCTCTGATTTACTTTTAAACATCCGTTTTCCTGGCGGAGGTTTTTCTGCTGAGTCAGACGCTGGAGGACGAGCAGCTCTCTGTAACCAGCGACGTGAACGCACAACTCGAGCCCGCTGACCCGTGTGTGTGTGTGTGTGTGTGCACGCCATGCCATGTGGCATGTGGCATGTGGGAGGGGCATGCACGTGGAGATGCCGTGTGCTAAAGCGGTGAGCCGAGCGCCGGGTGTCCGAGGCCGCGGTGGCTGAGCTGTGAGGTGCCAGGATGCCGGGAGGAGGTGAGGGGGTGAGGAGGGGGGGGGTTTAGGCAGGTGGGGGCTCCACTAACCAGATATCTGCGGCTGCATGCCGGGCTGGTCGGAGCTCAGCAGCTGGGCCTGGATGGTCTCCACCACGCGCTTGAACCGCCGGCTCGGACCTGCAGAGAGAAACATGCTCGATGGTTCTGAAGTACTGAAGAAGACTTCTGCCCCGTTGCCTAGCAACTCACCCGACAGCAAGGTGAAGGTGACAGAGTAGATGCCGTTGTCCTTGGTGGCGCTGGTGCTCTCCGTGTAGGTGATGTCCACCTGGAACTTGACGGGCTTCTGGAACACCGTGGGGCCGGCCGTGGACTTGTACTCGGCCCGGAAGCTCGTCTGAGAGACGACGCTGTGGCTCAGACTGGGGATCTGAGGGGGGTTAGGGGGGGACGGGGCATTAACAGCAGACAGACACCTTATATTCCCATAATGCACACAAACATTCTCCTCATCTGTTGATAAAGAAGCGCGTACGGAGAGGAAGGCGTGGACGATGTCCGCCTTGATGGAGCTCAGAGGTTTGTCTCTGATCACGATGAAGATCTGCTCCTCCTTCTCCAGGTTGATGAAGTTACCAAACCACGACTTCTTGGCCAGTCTGCAGGGAGGAGAGCAGAAGGAGGTGAGTGGAGGGAGGAGAGCAGAAGGAGGTGAGTGGAGGGAGGAGAGCAGAAGGAGGTGAGTGGAGGGAGGAGAGCAGAAGGAGGTGAGGAAAAGGAGGAGAGGAGAAGGCGGTGAGGAAAGGGAGGAGAGGAAAAGGAGGAGAGGAAAGGGAGAGCAGAGGGAGGAGAGGAAAGGGAGGAGAGAAAAGGGAGGAGAGCAGAGGGAGGTGAGTGGAGGGAGGAGAGGAGAAGGAGGTGAGTGGAGGGAGGAGAGGAGAAGGAGGTGAGTGGGGGGAGGAGAGGAGAAGGAGGTGAGTGGGGGGAGGTGAGGAAAGGGAGGTGAGAAAAGGGAGGAGAGGAAAGGGAGGACACTGGTTCTGAGGAGAAGACGTGACTCACTCTGGAGAAGAGTCCGGGGTGAGGCTGGACATGTCCTCCTGGGTGGGAACTGTGGAGGTAAGAGGTCAAAGGTCACATGGGTTGTCCTCTATCTTTTTTTCCCTCCATTATTTTAACAATGAAATATTTCCTGAATATCATGAACTCGTTGGGAGACGGAATGTTGCAACAATAATTATTTCACATGACGATGAAGGTCAAAAAATGAATGTAATAAAAGAATGAAAGCAGGAGTGATTGTGGACGTTCACCCGGTGAGTAATCTGGTCTCATCGCTGACACGCTGAGAGATAACGGGAGTCTTTTAATCTGAAAATATCTCACCTTGCATCTTCCTGCGGTGGAAGCGCGGCGAGCCCAGGAAGCTGTTCTTGATGGAGTTGAGGCGCGTCCTCCAGGGCATCCCGCCGATGGACGGGCTGGGGGGCGGCGTCGGGCTGGGCGTGCCGGCGGGGCTGTGCTTGGGCGTGTGCACCGGGGTGCCTTTGGGGGTGGGGAGGGGGCTTCCTCTGGGGGAGGGATGGGGGGTCACCTGCGTGATGGGGACACATTTGCCGTTGTGGTCAGGGTGGGGGTGGTGGTGCCGGCGGCGGGGCGACATAGGGGGCACGGGGGAGAGCGCGATGGAGAGCTTTGGGGGGACGGTGAGGGGGGGGTGGCGTCTCACCCGGGGGCTGTTGGGGACGCCGGGCGGCTGGCAGGGCGTGGAGGGCTCAGATTTGGGGTTGGTGGGGCTCTGGGCGGTGTTGGGGAGCGGGTTGGACCGGGCAGTCTGCAGGGGCTTCTCAGACACCTTGGGCTTGGCGGGGAGGGTCTGCGTGCGGGGGTGCATGAGGGGGGACCCCATCTTTGGCTGGTGGGAGTTGGGCGTGCGCGGCCCCACCCCGTTGAGGCGGGCCTCGGGGGAGTGGGTGGGGCTGCAGTTGGGGGACTGACACAGGTTGGGGGACTGGGGGGGGATGAAGAACCGCCGGGTGGGCTGCGATTGGCCATGCACCGTGACACGTGGCGGCAGCCAATGAGAAAGCCAGAGGAACGCCACGTGTTCCCATGAACAAAACAAAAGCACAGCAGGATTGTTTGGTTGTGAAAGCGGCGTGGCGGATGCGTGGAGAGGTGGAGCAGGCAGGAAGTGGTGAGAGTGCAAGAAAGAAAGAAAAAACAGAACATGCGATTAGCAAAGTGGTCAGCCAATCAGGAGGCAGCGCGGAGCATTAAGAGGCGGGATGCACCGAGTCTGAACCGCTTCCTGTCTCATTGGTCTCGAGTCTATGAGTTCTGTTTGCTCCCACGTGTCGTCTTGTTGTCTGATACGCAAAGGTTACTGTTTCTTTTTCTTTTTATATTTTATTACAAAATTATTGAATTATTGTTGTAAATTTATTTTAAATAACATAAATAAAAACCTTTTTTAACAACTAGTTATTACTAATGGTGAAGATAAATATAAAAAATGAAAGAAAATGTATGTAAATGAATGTATTTGTGAATATATGTTGCGTGTATTTTATTTCTTTTTTACATTTTTCCTACACCGGCTCACAGGCCGTCTCCACGGTTACCGGCGGTTACGTCGGTGCATCCCCAAATCACCCGCGAGTCACGCAGCTCAACAAGCTAACGGACTTAGCCCCGTTCCATGCGCGGCGCTAATGCTCGATGGAATGAATGAGCGCCGATAGAGACGGATCGGAACCACGTGGCACCAGCAGAGTCCAGCTCCACCCGGAGCCACAGACCCCGTCTCAACCCAGAGTGTGTGTGTGTGTGTGTGTGTGTGTGTGTGTGTGAGTGTGAGTGTGAGTCCTAAACCGTCTTCTCTTAATCACAAAGGGCCTCATGCAGCAAACACTTGTACAAACAGCTGCAACCTTCTAGACAAAGAGTCAGTGTGAGGTTCTATGAGGTTCTATGAGGTCCTCATAGACTGTGAGTGAGTGGGGAGCAGGTCGTCCTCCAGTCAGAGGGTTGTCGGTTCGATCCCGCATGTCCATGTGTCCTTGGGCAAGACACTTAACCCAACGTGGCTCCTGTAGCTGCGACTACAGTGTGGATGTTAGTGACTGATGGACAGGTGTCACTGTGTGTGGTTCTCCTGTCATCAGCGTGTGAAGGGGTGAATGATGTCATGTAGCGTTAGAAAAGACTAGAACAGGGATATACAAGTACAGTCCATTTATCATTCTTCTCCACAGATTTACTACAGTAGAATGGAGTCAACGTTCTGCTCTTAGACACCTACAGTGATCCATATCAGTTTGAGTGAGCACTGCAAAACGCCGACTCCATCTGAAGCTGCCGGTTCGTGTTTGACCTCGCGTGGCTTCGTCCGGAGAGGAACCTCAGCACATGAACTTGTTGTGAAGATCCCTCGACACAATAGCAAGAAGTCTGAATAGAAATGTCCTTTAAAGAACCTCAGCCTCAACTTCACACACTTCTTTAAAACATTAAATTGTAGTGATTGTTAAGTTCCACCAGGTCTCCTGGGTGAAAACCGTCCACTTTGACCTTGTTGCTCTTTATTCTGTGAGGATGAGAATTGTTTCTCTCATCTGGAGGATTTTCTAAAAAAAGCCACCTAATTAAAATAATAACCCACATTTCCTTATTATTGTATGTAAACAAATAGTCATAATAAGAAGATATATAAGATATTAGGATTTTGTGTTGGTGCTCAATAAAGACTATTTGTTCAGTCATCACAATGAAAAAGAACAATAAAAAGATTGAGCGGTTGTTGATGAAATGGCGACTCGTGTGAATTAGCACAGCAGGGTGCGGCACTAACGGGGGTCTTGAGGGGTGTTTGGTGGGAACGGGACCCCAGCACTAGTCGCTACGTAGCATAGCGTGTTAGCGTTGTCTTTCCAGCTCCATGTCCAGAGGTGAGCGTGACCAGCAAACCAGTGAGGTGCATTTTGGGTAAAAATCACCAAAACCGCACAAGCGTGTGGGGGGACGGACCGGACACTTACCCTGGGACTGCTGAGAGGACTGGTGGACAGACCGGAGGACGCTCCACTGATCGATCGCGATCTGCACACACACACACACACACACACACACACAAGGAGGGAGTCAGTACTCACACACACACACACACACACACTGCATAATGAAGCCAAACCACACACACAGGAGCCGCTGTGATTGGAGGACTGTGACTTGGTCCCTCAGTGGGACGTCCCATCAGGTCTTAGATGTTTCATTATCGTCATTGTTATTGGAGCCTGAGCTGATTGATCTAACAGCATCGGATGTGGTAGCTGTTAGCATTAGCTAACACTCAAACACAAACAACATGCTGGCGTTTGATTCGTAGGTCAGACACGTCAGCATTACACAAACACACACACACACACACACACACACACACACAAAATTCATTAGCATCATTTCGTTTCTCTTCTCCTGTTTTTCCATTTTTCATTTACGTATCATTAACTTTTCGTCCTCCTCTCTCACATCTCTGTCTGGATTGCCCTTTACACACACACACACACACACACACACACACACACACACACACACTAAGCAGTACCCATACCAGGGCTGCTGATGTCACAGACTTTGGGATTTAATTGCCCATAAACAATTTGGCTTTGTTGGAAGTGAAAAATGAAAACAGTAAATCATATTTAAATAAGCTTCACACACTGTCTCTCTCTCTCTCACACACACACACACACACACACACACACACACACACACACACACACACAAAGGGAAAGAGGATTCACTGGCGTTAAATTAGCTCTCAAAGCTGCGTAGTCTTTTATTTCACTGGTGATGGCGGCCATTTTGTTCCTTTTGATTATTATTTCTGCTTTGTTATTTATTTATTCATTTCCACCGTGTGTGGTTGAAGCGTGTGTGGTTGAAGCGTGTTGTTGAAGTGTTACGTATGTTGTTGAAGCTTTGCGTGTGTGGTTGAAGCGTGTGTGGTTGAAGCGTTGCGTGTGTGGTTGAAGCGTGTGTGGTTGAAGCGTTGCGTGTGTGGTTGAAGCGTGTGTGGTTGAAGCGTGTGTGGTTGAAGCGTTGCGTGTTCCAGGCTAATGAAGCATGTCTCTGGACTGTTTTCATGAGCTCCTCAGTGGTCCAGTCGCTTTGATTGGAATCTTTGTAGTTTGTCTTTAGTTTCTAAATGTGGAGACGATAGAAACGTTAAAAAGATTGTGATACAATTCATGTCTTCGCTCCTTCGTCTGTTCCTACGTTAAGTCATTATTGTCCTGGGTAAACAAATCCCAGTTGAAAGTCTGAGTTTAAATCATTACACAAGTGAAAGAAGGCTGTACACAGAATGTGAAAGGAAGAGTTTCATCCAGGAGTTAGCATGCTAATGAGCCGCTAATGAACAACCATTCTGAGGAGCTGCTGCACCTTTAAATACTTGATTCTACGCATTATATGTCTTTGTTGTCACCATCATTTAAAATAACAAATGATTTGTGGTTCTGTGTGGTTCAGTTTTGCTTCCCTTTGTCAGTTTTAGAAGGCAGCGATGAGGCTCTTTCGTGTGTTTTTAACGGAGCTCAACAGATTCTATTTCACACGACTAGCTTTTAATCTACTGAATGGAGACTCAGACCTTCACACCTTCATTTCCACCGTGGGAAGCCTTGGAAGGATCGGACTCTTAAATTACCGTCACCGCTCCTAGAAGAAGCTGATCGTGGCCTAGTCCCGTTTCGTTAGCATTGTGCTAATCGTGGCATAGCAAGCCGTGTCTGCTGAAGATGAAGAGGAGCTCAGCGGCTCATTAACTCCTCTGGGCTCATCGTTAGTTAGAGAAGCAGTAACCTTCTTCTCACAGACCCCCCCTCACCCCCCCCCCCCCCACCCCCTTAAATACTCCCCCGTTAGTCGATGAGCGAGACAGACAACAGGAGAATCCGGCGAAAACCTTTATTTCTCCGGTTGGTGCTCCAATTAATGTTTGCTAATCTACACCCTTTTCCATCCTTCTCCACCCGTCTACCCGGCACGAGGTCACCGACACACAGCTTCACCGACACAACACACACACAAACACACGCACACACACTGAAAATGGGGAGTGGAGAAAAAAAAAGTTCTGCCCTGGAGGGTCAAGGGAAGGATGGAGAGGAAGGAAAGGAAGGAAAGGAAAGCGAGAAAGGAGGTGAAGGAGAGGAAGGAGATGAGGCCTGAAAATACAGACCCTTCTTTCTCTGCTTTACGCTTTAATTTGTCTTCAAGTTGAATGTTGATGTCTCGGTCGGATCAAAACACATCGTAGGTAAGTAAGTTATAATATTAATAATTACACACGGGTCATTGAGGCGATGTCAGAAGCTCTGATTTAGTCGCTTCGTGTCGGCCGTTGCTTTTGAAAAAGACTTAACTTGCACATTTAAAAGTGAGAGACGGAGACAGAAAGTGATCTGATTGTAGAAACAGACACGACAGACAAACAGGAATCGGAGGCGACCAATACCTTTCCTCCTTGCTGCAGTTAGCGTTTGTGATATCCAAGCTTTTACTGAAAACAGATTTGCTATAAAAAAGGGGGGGGGGGTCAGACAGAAAAACCAAGAGACAGACAGAAAAGGTCGTCACAAAAGGGGGATCCTAAATGTTGAGCATGCATCAGAAAACAAATATTTACTACATATCTACACCAGAAGGAGGAGAAACAGGAGCGCCGGCTTCATGCTCAGAACATCACAGGAGTGAACCTGGACCATGAGGTAAACGAATGACTGGAAATGGTTGATGATGTAGTAGTAGATGTTGGAGATGGTAGATGATGTAGTAGTAGATGATGGAGATGGTAGATGTTGGAGATGGTAAGATGATGTAGTAGTAGATGATGGAGATGGTGGATGATGTAGTAGTAGATGTTGGAGATGGTAGATGCTGGAGATGGTAAGATGATGTAGTAGTAGATGATGGAGATGGTGGATGATGTAGTAGTAGATGTTGGAGATGGTAGATGATGTAGTAGTAGATGATGTAGTAGTAGATGATGGAGATGGTAGATGATGGAGATGGTAGATGATGTAGTAGTAGATGATGGAGATGGTAGATGATGTAGTAGTAGATGATGGAGATGGTAGATGATGTAGAGGTTGATGATGTAGTAGTAGATGATGGAGATGGTAGATGATGTAGCAGTAGATGATGGAGATGGTAGATGATGTAGTAGTAGATGATGGCACCATGAGCCACATTATGCAGGAACATCTATCCTTTGATCTTCATGCTCCTCCATTTTATTCTACCCCCCCCCCCCCCCCACTCTGCCTCCGTCTCTCACCTCTGGCCGTGGGTCGCCATGTCGATGGCCCGTCTCACCGGTACCGGAGACCCCCCCTCCGTCACGCACAGCACCTCCATGGACTTCCTCTCTGGCCGCCGCTTGCCGTGGCGGCTCAGCATGGGCGAGTCCACGCGCTTCCTGGGCGGGTCCGCTGAGGTCAAAGGGCAAGTCAGGGGAACCGTCCTCTGGTTCTCCACAGTCTACTGTCTAACCCACAGTGGGGCTTTGAGCTAAAGGCCACGCCCCCATGCTAACACATTAACAAAGCACAGGTAGTGCTAACATGTAGGCCTCTTAGCTTAGCATGTTAGCAGTAGAGTTGAGCTCCGCTCACCGATCTCGCTGCGAGGCGGCAGGTTCTGGTCCTCTTGGCTCGGGTACCTCTCCTTGCGGTCCAGCAGCAGGAAGTAGATCATCTTCTCCTGGTTTTCTCTGGAAGGAGGCGAGCTCATTGGTTGAGATGCTCACCCGACACGTTAAACAAAAGGATTCATCAAGCGGGCGCTCACTCCTCAGACAGCAGGTCCTTGCTCAGCTTCTCCTTGTCCCGGAAGCAGCCCAGAGAGTGCATGCTCTCCAGGACGTCGGGGTCGATCTCCTCGGCTGCAGCCAGACTCCTGATGGCCACCTTCCTGGGCACCGGCTGCTCCGGCTCCGGCTCGTTCTTACCAGCTCTGCAACACCGACGCACACATCTGGATCTGAAGTCACGGCAGCTCAAACAGCACATCTGGACTACAGTCACAGAGAGCTGGCTTTTGACTGAGATCGTCAACTGTATTCTGGGAAACCATCCAGGACAACAACTGGTTCTTTAAGGTGAGGTCACAGATCCACGTGTTAAAGCTGCATTCTGCGTAGTGACCAGCAGGGGGCGACTCCTCTGCTCCCATAGACGTCTATGAGGAAATGACTGTACTCTCTTCATTAACTCCCTCAGTAAACACGAGTTCATGGTCTCAGGGGACGATTCCACCACGACAACGTCGACCTCACCTACACAATCTGTGCCACAAAGACCGGCTACGGCTGTGCGTTCAAAGTTAGTACTGGATCCTTGTTTGGATCAGCGTTTAAGGTTTTAGTGCCACAGAATCACATTTAACACAGAAAAATGTTGATTTCAGAGAGTTATGATTTTCATATTGTTACGGTGTAACAGTCAAACCGTCATGTAATCCCGTTTAAGAATATAAACCCTTGGTTGGTGCGACTCTCCATCAGAAGCCCGTTGAGGACGAGTCGGTTCTGATCGCTGACCATCACAGACGCCGCGTACTCTCTACACTCCACACACACACACACGCATGCACACACACGCACACACACACACACACACGCACACACGCACACAGTACTTACAGGTACCACGTGTGCTTCTGGATCTGCTCTAACTGCAACACAAGAAGAGGAGAGAAGCGTTAAATAGAAATAAAGTCACATGATCGTTACGGCGTAATACAAAGGAGGAGTGTTCGTCCATCCAGATGTTCACATCATGCTTTGGTGTTTTCGAAGCCGCTTATTGGCCAAACCTTTCTCATTCATAAGACGTGCAAACACATTATGAAAACACAGCCTGTTATTTGTGGGAGGTTCTAACTTCCTGGGACGAATGGCGGTGCCGCTGGCTTCCCAAGGGGGAGGGGCTTACCGTGAACCTCTTGCCGGCGTCCACCTCGATCATCCCCTTCAGCAGGTTCTGACACTCCGGAGGAATGAAGTGAGGCATGTGGAAAACTCCCAGCTTCACCTTCTCCAGCAGGTTCCTCAGGTTGTCGTCGTCGAACGGCAGAGCGCCCTGGAGGAGACCAGGAGACCAGGACACAAGGAGACCAGGACACAAGGAGACCAGGAGACGAGGTGAGTGGAGAAGCCATGATGATGTATCCGTTCAGTTCACTTATTGTTTATTGTGACATTGTGAAGGATAAAAACTACAACTCCCATGAACCCGCGCTGCTCAACCAAACCGGCTGCAAAGTTTTGATTCAGAGGAACATTAAAGATCATTAAAGCTCATCGTGAAGAATCTGCAGTAAATATCTACATTCACTCGTAAAACAATGAAATCTGTTGCCGTGCCAACGGCTCGTTGGGTTAAAGGAGGCAGATGGTCGGCTGAGTGGAGGAGATGAATCTCCTGATGCTGCTGCTCCGTCTCAATCAAGGCAACAACGACGAGGTGTGTGTGTGTTGTGTGTGTGTGTGTGTGTGTGTGTGTGTGTTGTGTGTGTGTGTAGTGCGCACACGTAGTCGCACGGCTCACTAAATGCGCTTCCCAGCATGCATTCTGTTCTGCACATGACAACATGCTGATTCATTAGTATCTAGTTTGTTTCATATATCTTATTAAATTACTTTCCTCCATTTGATCACTTGTGTAACTCCTGGTAACTTATTTCCACAGCTTGACTTCAGTTAAGTTCAATAAATCCACATTGTTACAATTATAATATTTATAACTGTGTATGTAGAAGTCCCCAGGACACAGAGACCGAAGACGACCGGCCGATCATTTAACATGAGGACGAGTCATGATGGAGGAACATGTATCAACATGTATGAACATGTATGTACATGTATGAACGTGTGTGAATACGTGTGAACGTGTATGAACGCGTATGAACACGTATGACCACGTATGAACATGTAACCACTCTACTAAAGAACAAGAAGCAGGTCGCTTGTTTGCCAACTCACCACTAAAAGTGCAAACAGGATGACTCCACAACTCCACGCATCCGCCTTCCTCCCATCGTACTTCTCCCCCTGGAAGAGAGGGGGGGGGGGGAGGCTTTTATTGCACTTATAAATAAGACCCTTTCAAAGTGAAAGTAAGAAAAGAATTGAGGAATAAAGAAGCATCTTTGGTTTGGTCCTCAGGAGAAACAGTGTATACATCAAACAGCTGATCTTCTAAAGTGTGTGTGGGGGGACGGGGACGGGGGGACGGGGGGACGGGGTGATGTAACATCCTTTCAGAGCGACGGCACTCACCCTGATCACCTCTGGGCACGCGTAGTGAGGAGATCTGAAAGAGAGAGGACGTCCTCATCATCTCAACTCTCTCTGCCCGACGGCCTTTATTTCTTTGTGCATGTGTGTGTGTGTGTGTGTGTGTGTGTGTGCATGTGCGTGTGTGTGTGTGCGTGTGCAGTGAGATTGTGTTACACAACGTCAGACAGCTCGTTGGATAACGGATCCAACTGGTTTCTTACTACTTTGCATGAATCTTTACTCTCTAGAATATGACAAAAGTAAATGTTTGGACTTTATTTGAACTAAATGACTCGTTTAGCTGGTTTATTTGCCGCTGATCTTCATGTTCTTCTCCACAACCTTCCATGGAGTTGATCACGTGTCACTGAAAGTTTGAGGTGCGTTTCATTTACATCACTGGTTCAAATCACACAATGAGTTCTGGTCAGATGAGATCTTCTCCGATCAGCTGATGGAGGTGATCAGAGGCCCCCTCCAGGGCACTTCCACTCGCACTCACCCGCAGCTGGTCTCCAGCAGACTGTCCCCGACCTGCAGAGACGCCATGCCGAAGTCCGCTATACGGATGTTGTTCTTCTCGTCCAGCAACAAGTTCTCCGGCTTCAGATCTCTGTGGCTGAAGCACGACAGGAAGCAGAAAGGTTGAAACGGGTTAAAAGCTTCTTTTTACATCTGAAGGACGACAGGAAGCGAGCGTCCAACTGGTGGCGGCGGGGGGAACGCACCATATGGAGTGGCTGTGGCAGAAGTCCAGGGCCGAGATGATCTGTCTGAAGAACTTTCGGGCCTCTTTGGGCGTCAGCCGGCCCTTTTTCACCAGGTAGTCAAAGAGCTCGCCGCCGGACACGTGCTCCAACACCAGGTACCTGAGAGGGGGAGGAGGAGGACACGTGTCGGGACGGTCAGAGAAGTCTTTTGGTCAAAGATGACCTCTTCTTCTATGTGGAAGTTGTTTTTCAACCAAACCCCAAACTGTTTTATTCGGATGTATTGGGGACCATTAGTCCATCAGTCCATCTCCAAACCGCGTGTCCTTCAGACAGGGTCAATCCCAGCTAACTTCTGATGGGGAAACCTCGCCTGGACTAAACATGGTAAATCTGTACAAATTCCTGATGAGTGCTGAGGATGATGATGAAGATGAGGGACTCACAGGTACTTCTTGTTCTCGTAGACGTCGTGCAGCTTCAGGACGTGAGGGTGCTCGATGAGCTTCAGAATGGCGATCTCCCGCTCCACCTGCACAGAAGACAGAGACGAAACCTGTAAACACAACGTCCCTGGGGACAAAGAGGCTCCCCGTAGGTCATTCAACAGAGCCACAGATCAGAGGTGCCAGTGAGAAGGACACCGTTTCCTGCATTCAAACTATTAGAGACACACGGATTTCCCGTCATCAAGCGGACTCTCTTCCATCGTACACTAGAACCTGAGCAGGTTGTCCTGTACTGCAGATCGGCTCTTCTGAATCATGCCAACATCTGCAGTAACCAGGTACTTATGATGAATACACACACACACACACACACACACACACACACAGCCGGGAAGTTCCACCAGAATGTGACGCAGCTTCAGAATGAGATTGAAACGTATCAACTGGACGAACAGAACCTGCTCGTTTTCTTCCTGAAGGATGGAGTTGAGCTTCAGGGTAGAAACGTAAAGTGACACGTTGGATCGAGCTTGTGAGCCACGTCATCGACGCGGGTTTGTCGTCAGATTAGTGTTGACATGTTTCTGTAGAGATAATCAATCATGAGCTGGTTCAATGGTTCGATCAATGTGTGTGTGAGTCGGTGAGGATCCGTATCACAGGCGATATGATTGATTTCACATTCTCACACTGGCCCGGAGCTGTGGACACGAAGACGTCGCCCGTCCTCCGCCCGTCACCGGCGACCGCGGCTCCTTTCGAGGTGATGAGTCATCACGGCAGGGGGCCTGAGAACGACCACGGACACGTGACAATGTGCTGATGTCCCTCATGATGGACTGTATTAACCGTATTAGGCAGTCTGACTTCAGGCTTTAGACCGCTGCCAAGTGACAGGAGAACATCTCATTACCTCCTCCACCCAGCGGGGGCTAATTGGACAGCAGGTAAACCTGCATTCCCTCCACACGTTATCGTCTCCTCACTGATTCATTCGGCCTCCCTGCATATCAAGCAGAGCGACCATCTCCTGAGTCGCCACGACAACCTCCTCGGGACTCCGCCTCCTCGCCCCGTCGCTCCTCTTAATGAGCAGCGAGGGCCGCCTCCAAATCCACCTTTAAGTGAAACACGACCGAGGCCGAGGGCCGATAAATTGGAACCTTCGCTCAGCAATCAAACCCGCCATCTGCTGCCGCGACCTCCGGGCGACCGCTCCGGTACGCCCGACCACGGGTCGACTCCACTAATCCACTCCGAGGGAGGGAGGAGGCCCGCTGGAGCCGGGAGAGGAGGGAGGGAGGGAGGAGGCCCGCTGGAGCCGGGAGAGGAGGGAGGGAGGGAGGAGGCCCGCTGGAGCCGGGAGAGGAGGGAGGGAGGAGGCCCGCTGGAGCCGGGGGCGAGGGAGGGAGGGAAGGAGGTGAGTTTGTGGCTCTATCTGCTCCTCTGAACAGGAAGCGGCCATATTGGGAGGCCGGATGGAGGTCAGGCCCCGGGGAGAAGGCCAGACGCTCCTCTCACTCATCTCAGGTCCCCCCCATCTGGACCCGGTTCTGAAGGAGGAGAACTAACAGAAGGGAGGAGGACCGGAGCTTCTGGTTCTGATTCAGAAGATGAGAGTGAGATGGTTGACTCACTTTCCCTCGTTCCATCACACACACACACACACACACACACAGACACACACACACACACACAGACTAAGTCAACAACATTAACACAAGCAGCGAATCGTTGAGGAGATGAAATGAGTCCGTCAGGCATCAGAGGTTTTGGCTTCGACCTCCAAGGAGCTTAAGACACACACACACACACACACACACACACAGACACACACACACACACACACACACACACACACAGACACACACGCACACACACACACACACACACACACACACACACACAGACACACACACACACACACAAACACACACACACAATTCTGGTGCACTTCCACTGGACGTCTATTGACACAGACGTGTGTTTTCACCCCGTGTGGTGGTTTTGGTGAAGGAGTGAACAGGAAGTGGCCGTGTTAGGACTGAGCAGGACGCAGTATACTGTTTGTTTCCTCTTTTATTTTGTAGTCCTGCCTCATTGTACCTGGTTTAGCTTCCCTTCCTGTCGCGTCACCACGTGTGATTGTCCCTGATTGTTCCCTGTGTATTTAAGCCATGTGTGTCTTTTGTCCCTTGGATGTCTTTCCCGTGCCGGTGAGGTCCCTGTCCCGGTCCTGGTCTGTGGTTTGCCCCTGGGGCACACACAGGGCATTTTTATTTCGTGTCAAAAAGTATTTTGATAGTTGATGATTCTGTGATTAATTCCTGCTTTCGCCACCTGGCCGTGACATATACGACCTGTCAATCAGCGTGTAGCCCCGCCCTAAAGCCTCCTCTGCTTTATGGTCTTTACGGACCATCGTTTCCTCAATGAACATGGTGCTGAGAAGAAGACTTGAAACAGTTTAGAGTTTATTTTAAGGCGCTTTTTGTATCCGTTGCTCCTCCAGAGAAACACCCGACGCAGGATTAAAGACAGCGAACCTGCAGCTCAGCAAATGTCTCACGGAATCAACAGAGAAGGGGGAGAGAATGGGGGGGGGGGGGCAACTCCTCCAGATCCCCTTTGTTTCTTCTTCGTTTTTATTTTTAGGAGGCTGGTGAGACTTTATTGTGTGAGAACAAGAGGCTCAGCTCCAGCCAATCGCTGCCGCCTGTTGCCATGACAACAAGGCCTTGGCATCCTCCAAGACGAAACCACGGCTGGGGGGATTTGAGGGAAGCTGCTGGGGCAACCCCCCCCCCCTCTTCCCTCCCTCTTCCCTCCCACACACACACACGCACACGCACACACGCACACACGCACACACGCACACACGTCTCACCTTCATGAGAACCGACTCGCTGAGCTTCTCTCTGTTGACGATCTTTATGGCGACTTTCTGACACGTGACGCAGTGGATGCCGAGCTTCACCAGACCTGAAACACACAGAGACACGGAATCAGAGAGGAGCCCCCGGGGGTCAGAGGTCACTGACGCATCCAGGTGCATGATGGGAGGCAAAAGAAAGCCACCGTTTTAAAGGGTAGAACATGAATGAAGGTTCTCCCCTTCGGCGCCTTTCACAATAAAGCGTCTGTTTCTGTGACTCAGCGTTTCGCTCATCGTCCTCAAGAGAAGAAGAAACCCAACAAGCTCTTTCATTACTCGTGTTATTTTTACTTTTCCTAAAATCATTTCCAAAATAATGGTGTGAAATGAACGAAACATCTGCAGAGTAAAATAACCGTTTAACAGCAGCTGGTGACGAAGACGAAGGTCGAGCTCAATGTGACGGAGGAAGAGAGCCAGCTGGACGCATCCGAACAAACGCAGCCAATAAAAGGTTTCTCCTTGTTGGAGATCCTCTAATCTGAGATGATCCATCCGCCCGTCCAGTCGTCCTGGAGGACTCCCGGCAGCGGACGCCATCTTTGTTGGGGAGTTGTTACTTAAGAACGGGAATTATTATTTAAAGGTCGGCCCAGTTTTCTTTCAGGCAAACAAATGGGTTTAATATGAAAGTACACGTAGTGGTACTTTGAAGCCTCGACATAAAACCGTCCCAGTATGTGTGGAAGATGTTTTATATGAAAGATGAAAACGCTCCAAGACCAGACAACGCCGTGGTAGGGACCTGTCAATCACGAGTGTAGCCCCGCCCTAAGACATCCCATGCTTCATGGTCTGTTGTCAACGTGTCCCTCCCTGAAGGAGTCGCCCCCTGCTGGTCACTACAGAGAAAGCAGCAAGAAGCTAGAAACCACGACGACGCTCTGAGCTTCCTTCACTCCCACGTTCATCATCATGACATCAGGACCTCCGTAAACATTCCGTGTTCCTCACTCGCCCACCAAGCAGCTCAGGCGTCACAGTGAACGAGCTTCAGCTCCGTCATTAAATACTCGCTCACACTCAGCCGGCTCGTCCGCTCCTCACGGACCGCTTCAAAGGACCATTGCCCAGATGTGGACTGAAGGTGGCGCATCACGTATCTGCTGATGGGTTTGTTCACCACATGAACGTTATCTGGAGGATCTCTCCGGTCCAGCTGAGCAAACACTGCCCCTCGCCACAATGACAGAAGCAGCTGCAGCTCTACGCGGTTCCTCTCCTCCGGGGTCTGAATCCAGGAGCACAGCAGCACCTCTGCAGCTTCATTGAAGGCGAGATGTCGGTGGTGACCTTCACCGGC
This sequence comes from Gasterosteus aculeatus, assembly GCF_964276395.1. Taxonomy (NCBI): domain Eukaryota; kingdom Metazoa; phylum Chordata; class Actinopteri; order Perciformes; family Gasterosteidae; genus Gasterosteus; species Gasterosteus aculeatus. The sequence goes on along the minus strand of NC_135700.1, from coordinate 24,393,327 downwards.
TCCTCCTTCCTCACACCTCCAGGTGACGCGCCGTGTTCTCCGTGTGGGGACGGCTGAGTGGGACACGAGGAGAGCAACATAGCGCCTTGTCGGCACGTCAACTGTCCAAAGAGCACCAGGACAGGGTGGAGACATCTTCTTAATGGAACCTGCAGACCCTGCAGACCCTGCAGACCCCCTCCCCACACACACGCTGAGGCCTCTCTGCAGCCCCGTGGAGGCGGTGGAAGGACATCCCTCCTCTTCATCAGAGAGGGAGAGGAAGCAGACGAAGGACCAGCTGATGGAGCTCTGAGTAGAACCGGCGAGAGTGGACGTGACCGTGGACAACGAGAGACAGACCTCTGACCCGTCGTCTGACCCCCCGTGGGCCGCTGGGGGTCCTCTTCCTCCTCCTCTTCCTCATGTTCGAGGAGAGGAAAGTCCAGTTGGGTCTCCAGCTGAAGGAAGGCAGCGTGTCGGCGGTCGCTTTGTGTCTTTATTTCTCTCCTCGTAGACGATGTGGGGGACAAGTGGACGTCTTCAGCTCGCTGATTTGTGGGAACTGAAGACATTTGTTGTTCGAGGTCAGAAGGTTTTAGATTCTTTTAGGTTCAGCTGATATCAGCTAATAACTCAGACAGATGAATTTATTAGTAATGAAATGAAGAGACGTGAGACCTGCCGAGTCTGAACGCCTCAGAGCGAAGTGAGGAACCAAAGACGTATATTGAGGGAAGCGTTCGCCCGGATGTCTCATAATGAGGTCGTGACGATGGAAGCGCGACTCTCAGCAGCGAGAAACAGCAGAAGCATCTTTTTGCATCTGCGTCAGCGAGGAGGAGCCTTCCTCCTGATGACGAAGACCACGACGCAGCGCTATGACACCAGGAGGCGTGAGGACGGCGACCTCACAGGCTACGGACGCTCCACAACACGGGGGAGGACGTGATGCCACTTCCCCTCGTCAGCTGTGCTTTCGAGTCAGCAGGGGTCCAGCGCAGGTGGCGGGCGTCCAATCAGCGGCGAGCGCGGAGGGGGAGGGGCCACGGCTGGGAATCCACCGGGCAACAGATGACGCTCGCTGCTGTTTGTGGGTTCTCTCTTTGTGAGCGCGGGACGCGTGTGTGTCAAGGTCCCCCCCCCCCTCCGCTATGGTTCCCCTCCTCCACCCGCTATGGTCCCCCTCCTCCACCCGCTATGGTCCCCCTCCTCCACCTGGTATGGTTCCCCTCCTCCACCCGCTATGGTCCCCCTCCTCCACCTGGTATGGTTCCCCTCCTCCACCCGCTATGGTTCCCCTCCTCCACCCGCTATGGTTCCCCTCCTCCACCCGCTATGGTTCCCCCCCCCCTCCGCTATGGTTCCCCTCCTCCACCTGCTATGGTCCCCCTCCTCCACCCGCTATGGTTCCCCTCCTCCACCCGCTATGGTCCCCCTCCTCCACCTGGTATGGTTCCCCTCCTCCACCCGCTATGGTTCCCCTCCTCCACCCGCTATGGTCCCCCTCCTCCACCTGGTATGGTTCCCCTCCTCCACCCGCTATGGTTCCCCTCCTCCACCCGCTATGGTCCCCCTCCTCCACGTGGTATGGTTCCCCTCCTCCACCCGCTATGATTTCCCTCCTCCACCCGCTATGGTTCCCCTCCTCCACCCGCTATGGTTCCCCTCCTCCACCCGCCCAGAACCAGCTCCTCCTTTCGGCGTTAATGAGGTGATCTGCTCCTCCTTCCCCACTTTTCCCTCCGTCAGCGAGGAGAGGAGAGGAGGGGAGGGGGGGGGGGGGCAGGTGGTGTGGGGGGCTTCCTGCAGTCGGGTGGTGTCAGCCTTGCTAATGGGAGACGTGGACACCACGAGGACATTCTGGGAAACTACCAGCAGATCAGATCGTCCTGCTGGAGGGGGGAGGGGAGGGGGCGAACATCTGTACATAGTCCATACGTGTGCGTGTTGATCCCGTGTTCACTCTGCTGAGCCAGACGAGCAAACCGAATCCAAGGAAACGCCGGCGAGACGTTACCACGGAAACAAGGAGGCGCCTCGCCGCCACCAGAGGAAAGAACCAGATCTTCGTCCTCATGAGTTCAGCTGTAAGAGGAACGAAGAGGCTCCATCGCTAATCAACCCGGTGAAGCTCTCTGCTAGCATTAGCATTAGCATTAGCCTCAGCGCCGGTCGTCTCCCCACACGTTTGATCTGAGTGTCCCTGGAAGGCTTCTCCACCCAGATGGTGTTCACCTCCAGCCAATCGCATCTTAATCCCCCGTGATGTTGATTCTATAGAAACTTCCCTCCCAGACGCGTCCGAGCTGAATGTGAAGAAGGAAATCAGTAGATCAGGAGCTCATTTAACACCCGACCAGCTTTTTACCGTAACCAGGACGTACCGAGAGAAACACGCCCGAAATAAGCAGATTTTAATGAACCATAAAAATCACCACTGTGTTACTATTGTCATCTACCACATCTGATTGTCGTTTCTGTTTATCGGGGCAAAGAAATGAAAGCGACCCGTTGGTTCTTTGAGGGACGTCCCTGAGAAGATGGACGGGTGATCCAGGGTCGATGGCGCTCATCTCAAAGGCGCCAGCAGGCTTCATCTCCACCCGGAGGAGTCGGAACTGGACATCTGAACTTATTAAAGGTGATCCACACGTTTCTGGTGAAGGAATCTACTGCGGCTTCCAGAGCCTCAAGCCGGAGGTTTCTAATTAGTCCACCAGAGACCCCCCCTCACCCCCCTCACCCTCCTCACCCCCATCTCCCCCATCTCCCGCTCATAACTCCACACTTCCTGTGCAAACTCATCTCTAACATGCCTCCGACTGGACTCGACTCGCCTGTCAGGCCGCGGCTCTTAATGAGCGATGACCTAATAAAGCGACCTCCACTGATGATGAGGAGGATGAGGAGGATGAAGAGGATGCCGTACCTCAGACTATTCGCCATATATTTATATTCATGTATTTATGTTTATATGTACCGTACTTTCCTCCCCTTTTCCTGTCAGTCTCTCGGCGTGTTTGCCGTCGTCGACCCAGATACAAACCTACTGCCTGTCTGCACAAATGCTGCGCTCTGATTGGCTGGGAGGGATGATGGAGGAGGAGGAGGAGGAGGAGGAGGAGGGAGGTCTACATTCTGAAGATGATGGGAATGTTTGTGCCATCAGAGTTTCCCAGTTGGTTTTCACACTTCTTTTGAACTCACATTAACCAAATCGTTACGATGAGCTTCCAGCCACACGGCGGGAAAATCGCTCGTGACGGACAGCTGCCGCGCTAATTCTGAGTGGAGGGCGAGAAAGGCGTGGCAGCGGGAAGAGGAGAGTTACGGCACGATGGTTCCCCCAAAGACGCCTTTGTTCTCCACTGAACCACTAAAACAACTATTCTGCTAAATGAGGCTTTTACAGAACGCCGCATGGCAACGTCGCCCATCCGGTTGATGACTGTGGTTTTTCACCCAGTGAACAGGAGGAGGAGGACGTAGAGACACCGTATAGGTCTCTGGTGTCAACCTGTCAATCAGCGTGTAGCCCCGCCCTAAAGCGTCCCCGGCTTCATGGCCGGTTTAACTATAAATATCCACAATTTAAAGAAGACAGACTTTAAGCAACTGGACAACTGTCAGCAACACACAGACACACACACACACACACACACACACACACCTCAGACGCGAGGGTGCGCTGGGAACCGGAGGGTTGTTGGTTCGAACCCCTGCTCCATGTCCCGTGTCGTAGAGTCCCTGAGCAGGACGCCCGACCCCTTAATGCATTTCACTGCCTCAGTGACAGAAAGTGAAATCTTCTTTTCCTGCAGCTGCTCAGCGTCCAGTGTTCAGATGCTCTGTGTGTGTGTGTGTGTGTGTGTGTGTGTGTGTGTGTGCGCGTGCGTGTGTGTGTGTGTGTTTGTACGCAAACACAGCATGTTCATCCACGGAGCTTACAGAGCATCAATCGATCAATCGATATGACAGCACTCACTTAAGCACACGCACACAGACACACACACACACACACACGCACACAGACACACACGCTTCCTGTCTCTGCAGAGGTGGTTCCTCCGTGATGTCTTCAGAGGCTCAGAGACTATCTTTAGATTCCGTGCTGCTCTCACACACTCTCGCCGCTCTCTCGACGTTTCAAGCCGGATCTTTTTAATACGTCTCCTCTCCGTTGTCACACTTCACCCCCCGATCTCTTCTCTCTGAAACCCTCCTCTTCTCCACTCCACAGCCCCGGTTCTGTTAGCGTCTGAACTGTGACCTCACCCGTTGTGCGACGTCCATGTTGTTTCCCTCTAAATAAAGTGAAGAATATGTGGTTCCGTCGCTGAAATACCCTTGTTTTATTTGAGCCATCTCCCGCCCCGTGTTGGTTTTTGGGGTCTTTGTACTTTGCTGTGTGTGCTGTGTTCTATCGTATGAGGTCACAGGTCAGCTCAAAGTAGAGTGATTCCTGCCGCTCATTTCAAGTCCCACTGCCGAGGCCGGCGGATTTCAATTTGTAAGAGAAGAATGAATGAACATGTAGAAGATGAGGGAAGGAACTGATCTGTTAAAGCTAACCTGAGGGGGCCTCCTCCATGGTGACTACTCGCCCACTCAGAGACGCTTTGTGCTTTATTCAGTCAATCAGACATCTTTTACCCCCTTTATGTACTTTGTCTGAAGTTGTGTCAATCATTACTATTAGGATGGAGACTGGATGTCTCAGTTGTTGAGTGTCGAAGGGATGCAGATCCCAGATGGAAAATATGAGAAACCATATATGTTGTAGATGTTTTTAAGTTTGCAATCTTTTGTCTTTGTGTGTTTTCTTGTCACTAAATATGATCAGTTAGCTATTCAGGCTCACCAGGAGTCCTGCCTTTGAAGTATCAACTTGATTCTATTTTGGTGGATCAGAGGCCAGATGGTCACAGTTACATAAAGCTTTATTCATTTGTGAAGACACAAAGCTCTGTCGTTGTGGCTGAAGGACAGAAGCATCACAATATACGTTTCATACGTTTGTGATCGGACAGATCTGAAAGACAACCAGACACACGCAAGTCGACTGTTTGATCAGAAACCAGAAACAGGAGAATACGCAGGTTATTTAAGCAGCCATGAACAACGCTGCTGCAGTCTGGAGATCGGACCGATACCTTGATACCTCAATATACCTTAATACCTCGATACCTCAATACCTTGATACCTCAATATACATCAACACCTCAATACCTTGATACCTTAATACCTTGATATCTCAATATACCTCAATACCTTAATACCTCAATATACCTTAATACCTTGATACCTCAATACCTTGATACCTCAATATACCTCAACACCTCAACACCTCAATACCTTAATACCTTGATATCTCAATATACCTCAATATACCTCCATACCTTAATACCGCAATATACCTTAATACCTCGATACCTCAACACCGCGATACCTCAATATACCTCAACACCTCAATACCTTAATACCTTGATATCTCAATATACCTCAATACCTTAATACCTTGATATCTCAATATACCTCAATATATCTCAATACCTTAATACCTCAATACCTCAATATACCTCAATCCTTAATACCTTGATACCTCAATATACCTCAATACCTCGATACCTTAATACCTAAATATACCTCAATACATCAATACCTTAATACCCCGATACTTAATACCTCGATATACCTCAATACCTCGATACCTTGATACCTCAATATACCTCAACACCTTAATACCTCAATACCTGAATATTACTATGTTAAAGACAAAACGGTTAAAAAGACCCTAATGCAACCAACCTACCGATAATTAAATCAGTTAAACATGCACCACGACCAGAACCAGAATGTGATGTTATGAACCCAATGCAGTCGCAACAGTAAAATACGTGACCCCTCGCCATGTGATGCCTCGCCATTGGACCCCTCGCCACGTGACCCCTCTCATGCGATCCCGCCATTAGAGTTCTGAGACCGGAGGCCTGTTGGGACGGCCTTACGTAACGCAGCAGAGTGAGCGGTTATGTGACGTCTGTGTCGAGAGGAAGGGGGAGAATTAATCACAGAGGATGAACGTATCTCTCCACTCTGAGGATGTCGATGGAAATCGGATCAACGCTCGTTCCACAGACAACGAGGAGAGAAGCAATGTCACTTTAAGTGAATCAGCCGACCTTAACGGAGACGGACCGATAAGCAGAAGACAGTTGGGGGACAAAGTTCTTTTACTCCTGTGGTTGGTTGGAGAGGAGTTCCTCCATGAGACTGATGAGAACAGAGAACAAAGGAGAGGAGAGAAAGAAGCGGGGATATAGGATGAGGAGAGGAGATGAAGGAAAGGAGACGAGGAAAGACAAATGGAAAGGGAAGAGTGATGATTCAAGGAGGTAGGAGAGAACAGAGCATGGACAAAAGGAAAGGAGAGAGGCTGTGAGGTGCTGAGAGGACACATAACATTCAAATTATTATGTTTCATTGCTATAAAAACATTGCATAGTATTCAAACGGCCATTGGATTATATTATGAATCGTAATGTGCCACATTGGAGAAGCGTCATTAGATCTCATAGCTACAGATCGCCAAAGAGACCCGACAGCAAGATCAATGAACGTCACCATTAGAGCCGCTAAAGTCTCCTAATAACTCTCTCACCGTCATTTTATTGCCTTCATTATGTTTTAAATTAGATTTATTCCTGAACTAACTGTTAAATAATCACAAAGAAAAGGAAGAAATTTCTATGGAAGGACAGAACGTTTGGTCTTTATAAACCCTCTGTGACGCCTAGTTAGTATTTATGTCTATATATATATATATATATATATATATATATATATATATATATATATATATTATATAGCATATATATATTATATATATATTATATAGCATATATGCTGCATATGAATAATCTGAAGAGCAAAGACGTCCACTAAAGGCCAACGTTTGGGAAGATGAATGGGTGAAACGGACTTTACCTCTTTTGTGAGCGGATGAGGGCGCCGGCGCTGAACCACGTTATGCTGCTACGATCCAATAGGATCAGACGACTGCAATTAGGGTTGAACTTACAAGACGGAACCGACTCAGCCGAGATCTCCGATGTCAGAACCAACCCGAGGATTTCACCACTAACCGTGAGAACTGAGAGAATCGCTTGTGTTACTTTCCACAAAGCGGCCATTGAGTCACGGTACACGAGTGAGAAGTGACTGACGGGTTTCAATCAAGCATCAATGTCAGTGTACAAGGACGCACTGTAAGGAGTTTAGGAGACGAGTTTAGGAGACGAGTTAAGGAGATGAGTTAATGAGACGCGTTAAGGAGACGAGTTAAGGAGACGAGTTAAGGAGACGAGTTAAGGAGATGAGTTAATGAGACAAGTTAAGGAGACGAGTTAAGGAGACAAGTTAATGAGACAAGTTAAGGAGACGAGTTAAGGAGACGAGTTAGGGAGATGAGTTAATGAGACAAGTTAAGGAGATGAGTTAATGAGACAAGTTAAGGAGACGAGTTAAGGAGACGAGTTAAGGAGATGAGTTAATGAGACGAGTTAAGGAGACGAGTTAATGAGACGAGTTAAGGAGATGAGTTAAGGAGATGAGTTAATGAGACAAGTTAAGGAGATGAGTTAAGGAGACGAGTTAAGGAGATGAGTTAATGAGACAAGTTAAGGAGACAAGTTAAGGAGACGAGTTAAGGAGATGAGTTAAGGAGACGAGTTAAGGAGACAAGTTAAGGAGATGAGTTAAAGAGATGAGTTAAGGAGATGAGTTAAGGAGACGAGTTCACATGACAGTGATATGTGACAGAAAGAGGGAGGAGCCAAAGACGTTGGGAGGAGAGAGGAGGAAAAGGAGACACACACACACACACACACACACACACACACACAGATCTCAGCGCTGAATGCAATTTAATTACTTCGGCCTCTCATTTCCTCTCTTGCTCCCAGAGGAGGCGAGTACGAGAGAGAGTGATAGAAAGAAGAGGATGAAGAGCAGAGAGGAGGTGAAGACACAGCGAGCGCTGACAAAGAGGAGGAGGAAAGGAGGAAGATAGTATCTTATCTATTTAATCTCATTAAAAGATCATCAGAGCTCAACTGAACAGATCAGATCAGAAGAAGAGAGATGGCTCCTCCCATCAGGAAGGAGGAGGAGGAGAAGAAGACAGTACTAGTACCTGTGTAGTACTGGTACCTGAGTACTACCACCTGTGTAAATCCCTCCTGTTTGAGGAGCATTAAAACACAATGTTGTGTTTGTGTCTTCAGGGTATTAATGCGTAGAACGCTTCATTATGACCTTTAATGCCATCGGCAGAACAAATGATCACTTCACGAGGAGGTGGAGGTGGAGGAGGAGGAGGAGGAGGAGGAGGTAAAGGAGGAGGAGTAGAAAGAGGAGGAGGTAAAGGAGGAGTAGAAGGAGGAGGAGGTGGAGGAGGGAGAAGTGGACGCTGAAATGACATTTAGTGCGTTGATATCACTACATATTAGATTGTGTATCTGTATACACTTCAGAGTGTGTGCGTGTGTGTGTGCGTGTGTGTGTGTGTGTGCGTGTGTGCGTGTGCGTGTGTGTGTGTGTGTGTGTTGTCCATGGGAGACACTTATATTTCGGGGGGGTGAAAGGTCAGGAAGCTATTTTTCTATTCTGTTAAATGTTAAATGGACATGGAGAAGAAGCTCACACGGCTTTGTCTGCTTGTGAGGGAATGAGGAGCCAGCCAATGAGGAGCCGACCAATGAGGAGCCGGCCAATGAGGAGCCGACCAATGAGGAGCCGACCAATGAGGAGCCGGCCAATGAGGAGCCGGCCAATGAGGAGCCGGCCAATGAGGAGCCGACCAATGAGGAGCCGGCCAATGAGGAGCCGGCCAATGAGGAGCCGACCAATGAGGAGCCGACCAATGAGGAGCCGACCAATGAGGAGCCGACCAATGAGGAGCCGGCTTGAGGTCTCTTAAAACAGGGCCACCAGACTCCCTGTTAAAAACACAGGGAGTCTGGTGGCTGGTTTGTACTGGTACATGTACTGGTACATGTACTGGTACATGTACTGGTTTGTACTGGTACATGTACTCGCTCAGCTTTAATACAGTTTTTGTGGTTTTGTGTACAACGTTCATCTTAACCTACTTTTCCAGCAATAATCTACATAAACAGGAGAAGGACGATTACAACCCCGACCCCTGTGTGTGTGTGTGTGTGTGTGTGTGTGTGTGTGTGTGTGTGTATGTGTGTGTGTGTGTGTGTGTGTGTGTGTGTGTGTGTATGTGTGTGTGTGTGTGTGTATGTGTATGTGTGTGTGTGTGTGTGTGTGTGTGTAGGTCTGGCCCGAACACCCTCTGATGCCCTCAGAGGACCTTTCGGGGGGTTTTGAATGTCTTTGTCCCTCTGCATTCCTGTCCAGGTCCCAGCGTACAGACACAAAGGGATTCCCCAAAGTCTCCCCAGCGACGGCCGAGTGGAGGACTGGTTTATCCGCAGTGGGGGGGGGGGGGGGGGTTAGTGGGGAGGCGCGCGGCATCTGTGTGCGGGGGGCGTTAAGCCGCCACTGCTCCACATCCCTCCACCACTGGAGTGACGGGTGGGGTGAGACGGGCTGTGGGGTGAGACGGGCTGTGGGGGGGCTGTGGGGGGGCTGATCCCACTCCAATCCTTTCAGCACCAGTGTAGAAATCCCCCAAACAGACGAGGGATCCTGTGGCTCTGGCCTCCAACCCCCCAAAACATATCATACTGTATACAGCTGCAGTCATCAAATGTCCCCCCCCCCCCCCCCACCGGCGCTGGGTTATCCCAGGAAAGCCGCCCGGGACAAAGCAGCAGCAGGAACGAGTCTGGGATTTAATCTTCAGGACTCAGAGGAGAAGATGTGATGTTCTCTCACGTCTCCTGTCCTCCCTGTGAGAACAAGAACCGAGGTACGAAGACAAGCGTAGAAGAGACAAGCGCTCTCCTTCAGAGTGTGCAGACAAAGACAACCAGAGACATAGAGACAAAGACACTGAGACAAAGACAACCAGAGACACAGACGCTGAGAACCAGAGACGCTGAGACACAGGGACGGTTTCAGTCGATGCTCTGAAGACGCTGACTCGCAACGTTTTGACTGAAAGACGTCAGAAGTCAAAAATAGAATGTCTCCGTCAGCAGCGATTGGCTGCGACTCCGTCGGGATGGTTGTTGTCACGGAGACGATTCATGAGTCTGTCTCACGTGAAGTGACATCTGCTCTCTGCTGACGGGACGTTGAGTCGCGAAGTGGAACCACAGAGTCGGTCAGAGGGGGGGGGGGGGTTAGTCGAGTGCTCGGACGTCCTCCTCAGTGAGCTGAAGGCTGCCGTGGATCCATGAGCACAAACTGTCTTCATCGGGTACGAGACCCCCCAGGGAGCCTACGGTGGTCCCTACATTATATTATCATCACCATCACCTTCAATCCCTCTTTGGTAACGATCAGCTCAATGAAAGGGAAAGTCACCGAGCTCACGTGGGGCTGTGGAATCACTTCACTGAACATCTCAGGTGGAAATAATACTTGGTTGGTTTTATCTCCGTTCGTATGGAGATTAAAAGCAGAGAAAACAAGACCATATTTTAGCATTTATTCATCCTGGATGAATGGATGAATGGATGAATGCTGCTCCACGGCGATGAATTGTAGGCCTCATCAGCTGGGAACCCCTCTGATGGGACAACTGGTTATGAAGACATGTCTGGAGACATCGTGTGTCAGCCTGCTTTCACTTTGACAGAGTGGCAGATCCCATCATGAGGGAGTGTGTGTGTGTGTGTGTGTGTGTGTCTGTGTGTGTGTGTGTGTGTGTCTGTGTGTGTGTGTGTGTATCGAGGACACACACCTCGACCAGCATGGACGTGGACGTTGATCGAACTTTGTATAAAGCGATGACGTAAAATAGTAGGAGTAGGAGAAGACGAAAGTCAACGGGAGGCGGGCTCATGGTGACGGACAGGTCAAAGGATCACAGGACTGTTTCACGTGAGTTGTTTTTTCTAACAGGTTTTTTAAGGTGATGTTTTTTTAACTGATGTTGTTCTAATTGGGCTACAAAATAAAATGAATTGAATTAAATTCTGTATAATATGAAATACAAGAATTGTATTCTCTATTTGTGCGTCTTTTTATTGAATAAAGGTTTCCTTTCTACTTCTTCTGCTCTGTAAAATGGTTCCACTCATGTTCACATTCTGTCTTTGCTGTGAGTCAACAAAGACGGCTCATAATGAGCAGAAAGGCTCCGAATGAAACTGCAGAGACCTGCTGTCACGCTGCCACAAGCCGCCAATATTCTGAAATATCAGAAAGAAGCAGTAGAAGAAGAAGAAGAAGAAGAACCACAACAACAGAGAAAGAGCCTGAAAGACGCCACAAATGAAACCCACTCCAGCAAGCAGCCATCCCGGAATGACCTTATTTTAAGGCGTGGGGACACGTCCGTCTCTGTCTGTCTGAGAACGAGGAGGACGGAATCCTTCACACACACTCGCCGTTTCATCCTCGCCTCCATTTGAGCTTCCTGTCCCAGAGGAGAGAAATCCCTCCATCTTCAACCCAACGTCTCTCTTCATCAGCCCACACGTCTGTTCCCTCACCCCTCAATCTGTGCCAGGCCGTCGCCATCTTGCTTTTTTGCAACCAATGAACATTAAGAGTCATTTCCTCATAGGCGTCTATGGGAGCAGAGGAGTCGCCCCCTGCTGGTCACTACAGAGAAGTAGAGTCATTTCCTCATAGACGTCTATGGGAGCAGAGGAGTCGCCCCCTGCTGGTCACTACAGAGAAGTAGAGTCATTTCCTCATAGACGTCTATGGGAGGAGAGGAGTCGCCCCCTGCTGGTCACTACAGAGAAGTAGAGTCATTTCCTCATAGACGTCTATGGGAGCAGAGGAGTCGCCCCCTGCTGGTCACTACAGAGAAGTAGAGTCATTTCCTCATAGACGTCTATGGGAGCAGAGGAGTCTCCCCCTGCTGGTCACTACAGAGAAGTAGAGTCATTTCCTCATAGACGTCTATGGGAGCAGAGGAGTCGCCCCCTGCTGGTCACTACAGAGAAGTAGAGTCATTTCCTCATAGACGTCTATGGGAGCAGAGGAGTCGCCCCCTGCTGGTCACTACAGAGAAGTAGAGTCATTTCCTCATAGACGTCTATGGGAGCAGAGGAGTCGCCCCCTGCTGGTCACTACAGAGAAGTAGAGTCATTTCCTCATAGACGTCTACGGGAGCAGAGGAGTCGCCCCCTGCTGGTCACCACAGTAGAGTCATTGATTCATAGACGTCTATGGGAGGACAGGAACAGATCAATTGTTTTTGACCGAGCTTCTGGGTGTTTATTTCCATCTCTGAACAACACAAAGGACAAAGATTCATAATGTGAGTCGACGTATTCAAAGACACATGTGTTTGTTGTGGGAGGACAGTGTCCTTCTCTCGACTGAGCTGAGACAGACCCTCAGAGCCAACAGAAGGACTCCGATTGAAGCTCCTCGAGGCCACGCAGAGTCTCTCTTTGTGTGAGACGCGAGTTTGTGGCGTTCAAAGGGCGACATTGTGAGACACGCAGGACGCCGGCCAATTAGGCGCGACCTCCCATGGAGGAGCATCAATGGGCCACAAGGGGCCACAAGGGGCCGTCTCTTCTGGCCGCCGTGAGTGAGGACTGAAGGCAGACGGCAGTTGGCAGGGAGAGGGACAGACGTGAGGACAGACTGCTGGGCTTCTCATTGTGATCACTTCCACTCTGCTGCAGGAAAGAAGGAGGAGGTTGTAGTAGAATTTCATTCATATATATTTAAATCAATAAAACCCTTTCCTCAACGGGGATTGAACCTACGACCTTTAGGTGAAACTATTATTTAAATATTTAAACTGGACACCAGCAGTTTTTTGAAGACGAAGGACTTTTTCACAGGATTCTGACTTGTAAACTTTGAGCACGATTCCTGTTTGCAATGAAATATAAAGTCCAGACCGACATCAAGGAGGTTGCCACATAGTTCATCCATCCATCTTCACACCGCTCATCCTGCACACGGGGTCTTGTGCTGGAGTCTGTCCAGCCTACTTCAGGCGATAGACGGGTTCATCCTGGACGGGTCACCAGCCAATCACAGGGCTCCACAGAGACACACAACCACTCACACACCTACAGGAAACTAGAGTCCCCATCACCCTGATCCCAGAGCAGGTCTCTGGACTGTGGGAGGAACCCGGAGAACCCGGAGAGAACCACGCAGACACGGGGAGAACATGCAGTCTCCACACAGAGGCCACTGGGCGGAGTGGAACCAGGACCTTCTCACTGTGAGGTGTTAACCACCACGCCGCCGTGCCGCATGATTACTATACATTATTACCGTCATGATAAACACGCGTCACTGAGAGAAACACGTCATTTCACACACTATCCCCCTCGCTGACGAGTACCAGTGGTTCCCTGTGTGTGTGTGTGTGTGTGTGTGTGTTGTGAGAAACACGCGGCGAGCTGCCGGCGTCTCGTCCTGGCATCTAATTGGCCGCGCCCCCAATCGACCCCTAATGAACAATTGTGACCAATTACAGAGGATTACATCATCGGCTCCAAGCGTCATCTTTTCTTTCGCTCCTTTTTATTCCTTCACAAGTCGGACAGTTTTCTGTCTGCGAGCGCTCGGTTTTCATACCCGCTCCCCTCCCCCCTTACCTCCCATCCCCTCCCCCCTTATCTCCCATCCCCTCCCCCCTTGGCTTTTATTCTTCCTCCATCACATGTGCACCTCCCCCTCTCACCCTCGCTTTCACTCCATCCTCCTCTCAGCCCCGCCCACCCGTCTCTCTGGTTCCAGTGTAGCTTGCAGCGCCGTCTTTGTCTGCCTGTGTGTGTCTGTGTGTGTGTGTGTGTGTGTGTGTGTGTGTGTGTGTGTGTGAGAGTGGAGGGAGGCTGCATGACTCTCTCAGATGATGGTTGTATTTTTAGATCCCACTTTCCTCTCCGGCGGAGATCAGGACAGAGGAGCTGACCTGCTCCTGTAACCCCCCCAAGCCCCCCACAGTCCACCTCCCCCTCCACCGTGGGTCCTGGTGGGTCCTGGTGGGTCCTGGTGGGTCCTGGTGGGTCCTGGCTTAAACTGTTCTATCTGAGCCCAAAACCCACTAAACATCATACAAAGTGAAGCAAAGACATGTGAGAAGCTGCTTCACGGCAGAAACACGTTGATAAAAACGAGAAGTTCTGTTTATGAATAAATAAATGTAAAAGTTTCTACTAAACGAATGAGGCCAGTTTTAAATTTACCGTATTTACAAAAAAATATAACAATGACCAGATGATTTCATTTATATAATGGAATTATATAATATTACAAAAATATATTGTATTATTATTATATTATATATATTAATATATGGAGGCTTCATCAAACAAGGGAACGTGACCCGAAGGAGAGAGAAGAGGGGGGGGGCTCAATGCTGAAAGAAGTGACTGTGTGTGTGTGTGTGTCTGTGTGTGCGCGTGTGCGTGCGCGTGTGTCTGTGTGTGTGTGGGGGTGCGTGTGTCTGTGTCTGTGTGTGTGTGTGTGTGCGTGTGTCTGTGTGTGTGTGTCTGTGTGTGTGTGTGTCTGTGTGTGTGTGTGTCTGTGTGTGTCTGTGTGTGTGTGTGTGTGCGTCTCGGATGTTTGACTAAATGGATCCACGTAGTTTGTCGGGACTGAAATGAAGCAACGCGCCTCCTTCGTCTAAGAGACTTTAACACAGTTTTTATTGATGACTGATTTAATTATAAGAAAAAGAATTAAGTCGTGACAGAGAGAAACATTTGAGCAGCTGGAAGCAGGAATATATTTAGAATTCATTCTTGATAATAAAAACTGTTTTTTTTCTGTTCATGGTTTATTGCTCACACACACACACCCACACACACACACACACACACACACACACACAGTGTGTGGTGTCGGGCCATCTGGCAGGTGGTTTAATGAGGGTCATGACCTCATGCCCCCCTCCTCCATTATCGCACAAACTCACAAAAATTAGCAAAATTAACACAAACCGCTCTGAGCCTTTGAAATCAAATGTAACCTATTTAATAATAACAGAAACATTCATATTAATAATAATAACAATACAAAGTAAATAGGTGAAGCTCACGTTGTGTTTGGGCGCCGGCTCCTGTTTGTGAGTCAGATCAACACTTCGCACTAGACGGGCGGATTAGGGGCAGATTAAGGCCAGTGAAACTAGGGTGCTGGTTGTGGGGGCCGATCACCCCCCCCCCCCCCACACACACACACACACAGACACACACACACACAGACACACACACACAGACACACACACACACTGTCTTCATGCCCAGTGCCACGTCCTCCTGAACTTATCGCTGAGGATTAATATACAACGTACAACGTTCTCTGATTGTGATGTTATCATCTATTATCTGTTCCTCATTGAGCAGTTTGGTGTCTTTGGCTTGAACATGCAACATATGACCAAAATGGACCTTTTCAGTGTGTTAGCAGGATAACGTTAGCATTAAATGTGAAGATGAGCTCGACTGTGAAACACCTTGGACCGTTGTCCCAGAGGACAACATCACTCCAGTGAAATAGACTGATTCACGGTGAAGGTGGTCATGGCACGGAATGAATTAAATACTGTAGATAATTAGGACGGTCTTCTGTCTTCACTTCTACCAACTGTGACGTTTGTTTCTGCTCCAGTCAGACTGCTTGTTGATTCTTGGTGGTGGTTGTTGGAGGTTGTTGATGGTTGTTGGTGGTTGTTGTTGATGCTTGTTGGTGTATGTTGGAGGTTGGTTTTTGTTGATGGTTGTTGATTTTTGATGGTTGTTGATGGTTGTTGTTTTTTGATGGTTGTTGGTGGTTGTTGTTTTTTGTTGGTGTTTGTTGATGGTTGTTGGTGGTTATTGGTTGGTGGTTGTTGATGGTTGTTGGCGGTTGTTGGTTTTTGATGGTTGTTGGTGGTGTTTGTTGGTGGTTGTTGGTTTTTGATGGTTGTTGATGGTTGTTGGTTGTTGATGCTTGTTGGTGGTTGTTGATGGTTGTTGGTTTTTGATGGTTGTTGGTGGTTGTTAATGGTTGTTGATGGTTGTTGGTTTTTGATGGTTGTTGGTGGTTGTTGGTTTTTGATGGTTGTTGGTGGTTGTTGGTTTCTGTTGGTGTTTGTTGGTGTTTGTTGATGGTTGTTGGTGGTTGTTGATGGTTGTTGGTGGTTGTTGGTTTTTGATGGTTGGTGATGGTTGGTGTTTGTTGATGGTTGTTGGTGGTTGTTGGTTTTTGATGGTTGGTGATGGTTGGTGTTTGTTGATGGTTGTTGGTGGTTGTTGGTTGGTGGTTGTTGATGGTTGTTGGTGGTTGCTGATGATTGTTGGTGGTTGTTGGTTGGTGGTTGTTGATGGTTGTTGGTGGTTGTTGTTGATGCTTGTTGATGCTTGTTGGTGGATGTTGGAGGTTGGTTTTTGTTGATGGTTGTTGGTGGTTGTTGATTTTTGATGGTTGTTGATGGTTGTTGGTGGTTGTTGATGGTTGTTGATTTTTGATGGTTGTTGATGGTTGTTGGTTTTTGATGGTTGTTGGTGGTTGTTGGTTTTTGTTGGTGTTTGTTGATAGTTGGTGGTGTTTGTTGATGGTTGTTGGTGGTTGTTGATGGTTGTTGGTGGTTGTTGGTTGGTGGTTGTTGATGGTTGTTGGTGGTTGTTGTTGATGCTTGTTGATGCTTGTTGGTGGATGTTGGAGGTTGGTTTTTGTTGATGGTTGTTGGTGGTTGTTGATTTTTGATGGTTGTTGATGGTTGTTGGTGGTTGTTGATGGTTGTTGGTGGTTGTTGATTTTTGATGGTTGTTGATGGTTGTTGGTTTTTGATGGTTGTTGGTGGTTGTTGGTTTTTGTTGGTGTTTGTTGGTGTTTGTTGATAGTTGGTGGTGTTTGTTGATGGTTGTTGGTGGTTGTTGATGGTTGTTGGTGGCTGTTGGTTTTTGTTGGTGTTTGTTGGTGTTTGTTGATGGTTGGTGGTGTTTGTTGATGGTTGGTGGTGGTTGATGGTTGTTGGCGGTTTTTGGTTTTTGATGGTTGGTGTTGGTTGTTGGTGGTGTTTGTTGGTGTTTGTTGGTGGTTGTTGGTTTTTGATGGTTGTTGGTTGTTGATGCTTGTTGGTGGTTGTTGATGCTTGTTGGTTTTTGATGGTTGTTGGTGGTTGTTGATGGTTGTTGGTTTTTGATGGTTGTTGGTGGTTGTTGGTTTTTGTTGGTGTTTGTTGATGGTTGGTGGTGGTTGTTGGTTTTTGATGTTGTTGATGGTTGGTGGTGGTTGTTGATGGTTGTTGGTGGTTGTTGATGGTTGTTGGTTTTTGATGGTTGTTGGTGGTTGTTGGTTGTTGTTGATGGTTGTTGGTGGTTGTTGGTTTTTGATGGTTGTTGATGGTTGTTGGTGGTTGGTGGTTGTTGGTTTTTGATGGTTGTTGATGGTACGTGTTGGTTGTTGGTTGTTGGTGGTTGCTGGTTGTTTCTGTCGATGGGAGAAGCGACGCTGACGTAGCAGGAAAGAGAACAGCACTCCGACTTTCGTCACAACGAGAGCACAGATGTGAGGAAGCAGCTCCTCTTCTTCCTTCAGCAGACGGAGCTTCATCCAGGTGAGAGCTGACGTCCGTAGCATTCATGCTAATGACGTGCTAATATCCTCAGCATATTCTTCATTTTCTTCATCTTTTACATGTTGGGTTCACCGAGTCTCAGAAGGCTTTGTGAGCTCCGGCAACACAGAATATAGTGACGATGCCGGATGAATGAATGAATGAATGAATGACACGATGCTGGATGAATGAATGACACGATGCTGGATGAATGAATGACACGATGCCGGATGAATGAATGAATGAATGAATGACACGATGCCGGATGAATGAATGAATGAATGACACGATGACGTCTGTTAGAACTCGCCGGTCTCTTTACCCTCAAACGACGCAGCATAGCAGAATGAATGGACCTCCTCATCCATGACCTCTGATGTGACACGGCGGCGTGCAGCAGTGAGAGCGAGATCACTGCAGAGAAGCTGCAGCCGCCTTCTGCTGCGATGCAGCTCACGGAGACGGAGACGCTACCTGGAAGTACTGCACCAGAGACGCACACGCGCGCTGGTCTTCCTACACATGTGGGGACCCTCACCGATAAAGGCTCGTCCCTCTCTCTCTCTCTCGACGTACTCCCCAGAGGGGAGCCAAAAGGCCTCTGTCCTCACATGTCCTCGCCCTGTCCTCACATGTCCTCGCTCTGTCCTCACCTGTCCTCACATGTCCTCGCTGGTGAATCATCCGTCCCCACAAAGGCAGCAGGACGAGCCCTGATATCACATGTTGTGAGGTGTGTACTGTAGAGGTACAGATGTATCGTGTCATTTACAGCCTCTCACACACACACACACACACACACACACACACACACACACTTGGGGCAGTGGTTCCTACCAGTAAAGTACATAAGGGCATAATGGGGGTTTCACACCCCCACCGCATAATCTCATTATACCACATGATTGGATCTTTCACTCTTCTAAAGGCAACCATCTGTGTGGAGCGGACGACCTCTTCGGGGGCCACGGGGGGCACGGGGGGGGGTCGTCAAATCACGGCGCTCAATTCGATCTTGTTGCTTTTTAATGGTGATCCGTAATAACAGATGCAGATCTTTTTGTTGATCAATGACTATACTGAATATAAACTGATCACAGTTACACCGTTAGTTGGGGGGGGGGGGGGGTTCTTCCAGGGACCAGAACGAGCCTGCTGGCCTTGTCGCCCTGGTCCCTGGCCGTCCCATCATGCACCAGTCAGGAGTTTCAGATGCAGGAACGTCCGTATTGCCACAGAATGAAGTGAAGGTCGAGCGTGGGCGGAGGGCCGCATCGGGACAGGGAAGTGAAGCAGCTCTTCAAATGGTAATTTGCGCTGGCGTCCCGGACGCCGTAAGTGCTGACTGGAGGAAAGTCCAGATTGCTTTTGGGAAGGATGAACGAGAGAGAGAGACACCGGGGATTTATGCTCAATTTCATTACGTTTCTGTCTTATCTGCCACTACGGCGCATCAGCCTGCAGACCGAGGCACTGGATTAGTGAAGTTACTGGAAGCTACGAGCTAACATTAGCATGGCTGCGCTCGGAGTCATTGTTTGACGAACGAGTTCCTCCATAGACTCAGTCTCCTGCTCCCGTCACCACAGACGGGTCACGTTTTCTACCGTGTGGGGCGTTCGGGCTTCGCCCCCAGCGACACGCTGCGCTCCGTCGGCGCTTCAGCAGCTGTAGAATCGATGTGTTATCACGTCCATCACGGGCTGCTCCATGTCGAAGGCTGTAATGCGTCTGGAAGGAGCTCGGTATCAAATGGAGGAAACAATCGGTAACAATCGCAGCATTCGGCCATTTGGAGACGCACACGCACACACAGACACACACACACACACAGACACACACAGACACACACTCTTCAGAAGTATTTCAGACTCGCACTGGGAGACTCGTTAGTGACGGACAGCCAGAGAACAGATGGAAGCTTCCCAAACCAACTCAACACCCGGCGCCCAAAGGCCCGAAGCGACCCGGCGACGGGCGAGGACCCGCCCCCCCCAGGGCCCCTGTGTGTGTCTGTGTGCGGCTAATTGAATCCTGCTAACAGCCTCTATCAACGGGCTGCTGCTACGCCATCAAACACCTCCTCATTTATCTGATGTGAAGACGCTCTGTTATTTTAGCACCTCCAGCAGCGACGGCGTGGAAACGCGTCGTCAGCGGAAACCTCGCTAACGGGGGAGGGACGGGGGTCAAAGGACACGTCTTCATTCCCTGATTCCAACTGGTCGAGACGCTGATGCTCGGTGTCACGGTTTGTTTGGGTCTCTTCCTGTCGCTGGTCTCCTGCTACATGTGGAAGCATCTGAGTGAACGTGGGTTAGGGTTAGGGTTAGGGTTAGGGTTAGGGTTAGGGGTTTGGGCCGAACGGGTCCTGTGAGGAGACACATCACACCGGGAGAGAGGGGGAGGGTGTCACAGATATACATGTGTCATATATATGTATATATATGACACATATACACGTATACATGACACATATGTATATATATGTGTATATATATATACATATATATACATATATGAGAGAGAGAGAGGGAGGGACAGAGATGGAGATGGGGGGTAGTTTCTCCCCCATTGTTTGAGCAGCGGGCCCTTGGAGAGCGAGCGTACCTCCAAGCAGCCACAGAGGAGCGTTCCTGCGGTTGCCGTGGTAACCGGGCCCTCAGCTGGGGACGGCGAGCGAGGGAGGGAAGTCACGGTAAAGTGTACTGTATAGAACAGTGGGGGGAGGAGGAGGAGGATGGGGGTGTTTAACACCAGCCATAATTCTGATTGCCTCCCCCCATCTGCATAGAAACCCCCCCAGCAGACGTTAGTCTACCCCCGGCCCCTCCCCCGGCCCCTCCCCCTGCCCCTCCCCCGGCCCCTCCCGTTAGATTTTACTCATTAAAGATGAAAAATGAAAGCTGCTCCGTGACGGACAGGAGGGCCCGCCGAGCGGTCCGGTGACCTTTGACCCCGTGACCCATGAAACCGCCTCAGTACGTCCCGGTCTGTGTTAATGAAGAGTTACAGACACGTTTCAATGAGACAATAATCTATGACTGACCTCCACATCAGAGACGTGTGAATAAAGCTTTTCTGCTGCTCTGATGAGGACACGTCTGTGTCCATGTTCACGTGTGACACAGCAATAAGTTCTTCCTCATGCACACGCACACACATATGTATCAACATGCATACAAATACATACATGTACATGTACACACACACACAACACACACACACCCTGGAGCTCAGGGACTACAGCTTCGGCTAAAGAGCGGCTCCTATTCTGGACGTTGGGTCGACACGTGGACCTGGGGGTCAGGGGTCGGGGGTCAGAGGTGAAACTGGCAACCCTGCTACCGTAAAATCTGCACGCTGATTCTTTCAACTTCCTGTTTCCGTGTGACGACGAGAGGACGAGAGGAGCTGCATCACCGAGTGGTCGGCGGCGGTGAGGAGATGTAACCATGACGACCGTCCACACCAAGAAAATGAGCTCTGTGTGAAGCCTGGGAACACACACACACACACACACACACACACACAGTGGTTGTTCAGTCAGCTCAGCCTCGACCAGCAGACACACACCATGAAGGCCTTGTTCATCACTGGGACCAGAAGGAACCTCAGGAGAACGACACCAGAGGAGAACCCCAGAGAAGAGTCCAGCTGGAGGCTGTGGTCCCCGTGACGGCAGGACGTCCTTCAGGGTGGACGTTTAGTGTTCCAGGAGGACGCTGCGTCTCCACACAGCCATCTGATGACCTACGAGTACAACGTCTGATTTGGTTTTTCATTTGAAGACTTTTTAAAACAAACGTCTGTCCAGAAACTAGTGTGACAAATCGATCAACGCTGACTTCCAACCGTCGCTGGGACGACGTGAAGCACAGCGGCTTCACGTCGTCATGGTGACGGACCTGACAACAGCTCGCGTTATTGATTCATTTGGGTTTTGCTGCGTTTCTTTATTAATAAACTGAGAACCACACACACACACACACACACACTGAGAACCACACACACACACTGAGAACCACACACACACACACACACACTGAGAACCACACACACACACTGAGAACCACACACACACACACACACTGAGAACCACACACACACACACACACACTGAGAACCACACACACACACACACACACACACTGAGAACCACACACACACACTGAGAACCACACACACACACTGAGAACCACACACACACACACACACACTGAGAACCACACACACACACACTGAGAACCACACACACACACACACACTGAGAACCACACACACACACACACACACACTGAGAACCACACACACACACACACACACACTGAGAACCACACACACACACACACACACACACACACTGAGAACCACACACACACACACACACACACACACACTGAGAACCACACACACACACACACACACACACACACTGAGAACCACACACACACACACACTGAGAACCACACACACACACACACACACACACACTGAGAACCACACACACACACACACACACACTGAGAACCACACACACACACACACACACACACACACACTGAGAACCACACACACACACACACACACTTTACTTTCTGCATTCATACAAATAAAGAAGAAAATAGAAACTCGTTGTTTGGTCACGTGACTCGTGCAGTAGTTCGAACATACTGCAGATTGAAGATATTGACTTGATCTGTAGGTCTAAATAATCCACCCATAAATACATATTTACATTCATCACTGTGGTTTTATTTTTCTGAAATTGCTGCATTGTCCGTTTACACATCTCAGTTCGATAACACGGAACCATCATTTGAAGAATATGTAACGTCCATCAGAGCCATGATGTCATCACACAGCGATGATGTCATCACGCAGGTACTCCAGATGCTTCTTTGTCCCGGCGGGATGACGAAGCACGTTTCCTTCAACGCAGACAGCGCTTCGATCAGGAAGCTCCCAATGAAGACCAGGCTTCATCAATATGACTTCATTCTGTTTCTATTGTCGTCTCATTAAACATATCGTCACGAATAAATCCAACAATCCAACCACATGATTGGTTGCTTATGAATTATTATTAATAAAAATGTAATGTAAGTCGCTTTGGATAAAAGTTTCAGCTGAATGACCCGTGATGTAATGTAATGACAACGTGGACTATCTGCACCGCTAACACCACCGCTAACACCACCGCTAACTGCACCGCTAACACTACCGCTAACTGCGCCGCTAACACCACCGCTAACACTACCGCTAACTGCACCGCTAACACTACCGCTAACTGCACCGCTAACACCACCGCTAACTGCACCGCTAACACTACCGCTAACACCGCCGCTAACACCACCGCTAACTGCACCGCTAACACCACCGCTAACAGCCCATCACCTGCCATTCCACATGTCCCCATCGAATGAAGGACATGTGAGAGGTCTCCTCAGGGAGAAGAAGCTGGTTCACCTACTTCCTCCTCAGACACCAGAGCAGATGCTCAGTGGTTATTGTTGAGAATGTGTGAATGTTTTATCATCATCTGAATCAACTTGTACAAATCAAGTGGCTCCTGTAGATATGGACCATGATGCAATGTTCTCTGAATATCTCAACACAGGTGGTCATGCCTGAAGGACAGGAAGTGGAGGCCAGGGATGAACATCTACTTGAAGGTGCTTTTTTCACCCACACACATGAACAGCTGGTCTTACTGGGACCACCAGCCGGCACATCTGGACCGAAGAAAGAGAGACGAGGGGGACGCGGTCCAACGATGAGCTCAGCGGACTGCATCGTCCCAACTAACCTGCAGCGATGTGTGATGAGGCAGTTACACTGTGTGTGTGTGTGTGTGTGTGTGTGTGTGTGTGCAGGGACTGGACAAAGCAGCATCACTGCTCTGCCTCTTCTGCAGAGCAGATGGACGCTATCATGACGCAATTAGAAGTCCACGCGGGCCCATTATCACCGAGCCCTCTGCCCGACAACAAGGATCAAAGACACACCCCCACCAGCAGCACCATCACCATCCTCCGTATCATCACCATCACAATCATCACCACAACCAAAACCCACCATCATCAGCATCAGCATCATCATCAGCAACACCACAACCAACTTCCCCACCACCACCACCACCATGATCACCGACATCATCATCAGCACCACCACCACCACCATGATCACCGACATCATCATCAGCACCACCACCACCACCATGATCACCGACATCATCATCATCACCACCACCACCACCAGCAGCAGTCCGTAAGCTGCAGGCTCTCAAACACTTATGGAGCCCGTCTCCTCATTCGGAGACTTGAGGACCGAGTCCAATGAAACGAGACGGAAAGGGGGGACACCTGCAGCCTGGTCCACTAACCTGTCTGTCCTTTGCCCAGCGTCTTCTCCAGGCGGTACGGTCCCACGTAGTTGGCGTAGTGCCCGCTGTCTTTGGCCGACGTCATGCTGCTTCTGGCGGGTGTGATTGGGTCTTTCTGCAGAAGGACTTCGGTCGGCGTTCCTGTCCTCTTGTTTTTTTTATATGGTAGCTGTGATATTCTTCCTACCCCCCCACCCCCCTTACCCTCCCTCCCCCGTGCGTGCGTGCACGTGCGCGTATGTCCCCACGTCCGCCAGATTTCGGTCCCTGCGCGCGCGCTCAGATCGCGGGTCTGAACCCGGGTGTCATGGTGCTGGTGCCGGAGGAGCGGGTCTGCAGCCCGTAGGGTGTGATCTGATGATGGGACGGCATCTACTGCCGATACCCGTCAGCCCCCCCCCCCCGCTCCAGCGGCCTGCGTCACGAGGGACGATGTAAGCGAACACTTCCGCTTGTCCCCTTCAGAATAAAGAGGATGCGATGAGTGAGCTCACAGATGAAAGGTTTAAATCTAAATGGCATATCCATCCATCCAACTCTATATATATATATAATATATTTTTTTATTTATTCATTTTTTTATTTATATATATAATATATTTGTGTATATATATATAGATATATATAATATTTATTTATTTATAATAAATACATTTATATATATATATATATATATATAAATAAATATATATATTTTTTTAAATCTAAAACAGGATTAAATGTTGGAAAATACGAACATTATTGATTTCTAATTAATTATGTTTGTTGTCTTAAACAAACATAATAGTTGGCATATCAGGAATATGAAACAATAAGTTTGATACCTTAAATCTTAAACAACCAGACTTATTTTTTGTCGATAAGTGGATGTATGTGAAACGTGTGATAAGAAGAATAAGTTGGCAAATAAATGGACTCGTTTGCATCTTAATACGAATGCAACAGGACTCTCGTTCATCCCTCATGAGACAACAGCAGCGCGTCAGTTAGGTTTCCTGGTGAAATGCCTCAGTGGCTTAAAGCGTTGGTTAAGCTTCTACAGTTGATTTACTGATTGTTTTGCTTTTTATTACGACGGTTCCTTTTATTTAAGGGATGACAATGTGTTTTTCTCTTTCTAGCTTTTAAACCTCTCCAAAAGGTCAATTCCATCATCAAACATCCTCATTTGTTTAAATTTACCAACACAGCCGTCAGTGATTCAGTACAGAGGAACTAAATTGTTGGTATTTATATAGATACTTATATGGATCTAGATCTTCATTGACTTAAAGTGGAGTCACGTTAGAATGACAGTCGGTGAACATGAATGATTTCATTTGTTTTGCTCGTGTAAAAAGCGTGATTTTATTGTGAAGGTCAGTTCATGTCAGTTCCGCTGGAAGCGCGTCTCCACGCAGCGGCTTAACCACTCGGCGCGCATGCGCACATCAGCCCGCATCGCAGGGCCGGTGATTGAATTCAGGTCGAGGTGACAGAGAGAAACGAGAG